>NC_091057.1:140858105-140965105 GCF_000393655.2 Nicotiana sylvestris
AACACTTCCAGTAGCAAAACACACCAGGAATAAATCAGGAAAACCAGTTAAAGCTCCAGCAATACCAATAGCAACACAAACACCCAAAGTAAGCCTAACAGAACTTGAGTTTAAACCAGAAAGTAGACCAATAGACTTCAAGAGTAGATTCAGCAGGCAACAGAGAGCATGAATCAGTGTTTAAGACTCCAAATCCAACTAAGAACCAATGGAACAGTAACTTTCAATCCTTTCCTATTTTTTCTTCTTTTTTCAAACTCTCAGACTTAGTTTCAAAACTGAATCCTTCAAGAACTCCTAAACATCTCAGAATACCTTCCTCTAACCCGCCTTCCAGTTCTGACCCAGAAGAAGAACCAAACCCAGACTCGACTAAAAAAAAGGCTCCCCATTCTATCTAAAAATGACTCTATATATAACCCCCAAAACAGGCATGCCCCCTCTGCTTTATCAGATTTTTCTGCCCATGATATTCCTCCACCACTACTACATGTTTTGTTTTAATTCACTTGTTCCCCATTAGAGTATGTTTTTTCCATTATCCTTTGTCATTACCTTTATTTAATTGTTCAAACATGTATGGGCAACATTTTATAATCAATCCCCTTTTAAGCCTTTCATACCATTATGTTTTGTTCCCCATTAACACTAAACAATTGCATTAGTTTAATGGTACTTTAGTACTTACTGGACAGAACACTTAAACTGACCATTTTTAAACTTTTCAATTCCCAAATTACCCTCTTAAAGCCCCTAAAATTACTGTCCTACCCAATCCCTTTCACTCTGCATTGAACCTTTCAACTCTAACCTATTCAAATCTACCCACTAACTAAGCTGAATCCAACAAACTACAACAACTATAACCAATTCAAATCAGCTAGTAATTCAAGATAACAAATGACCAATAAATCCAGTTCAATGCACTGAATATACCAACAGGCTCAGTTCTAAGTTCAAATATACCAACGAGCTCATTTTAACACAAAATTTAGAACACAAATGAGGCAGGAGAGGAAGCAGACAGTAATAAGCTATGAAAATCAAAACCAAAATTAAACTACTATCGTGTTGAACTAGCACTCAAACCTACCGGACTAATTGAAGAAACTTATTTGATTGATTAAACAGTTATAACATATAACAAACGACAACAACAGAAGCAATGATAAAATTGGACCAAATAAAAGGTCTGATGGAGAGGAAGAAAGAACAATGAACAAGATTGGATTATAACTACTAAACACAATTAACCGTAACAAAATAGAACAAGAAAGGAGAAAAAGGTACCTTAACAAAATAGAAACTAGATGAACCCAGGTTGAACCCTTGACTCGAACTTTTTGAGGTCGAACAGACCTTAATCGAGTGTTCTCAACTGAGAACACTTCGACTAAGGTCCATTGGACACCCAAATTCCTTTAATTCGGACCAACTCTAGCCTTTGGTTTTCTAGGGTTCTTGGGGTTTGATTTGGGGTTCGAACGGTTCCGGTCTGATTCGAACCAAACCAACGGTGGTTTGGTGACGAGGGAGGTCAGAGAGATGTCCGGTATGAGTTTGGGACTGGTTGGGGTAGATTTAGGTTCTGCTCGAATCTTCGATTGAAGATTCGAGAAACTACAAGCTGATTCGAGGCAAACGGTTAACAGATCCATAACGAAGGTGGTCAGGGGGTGGCTTGGTGTGAGTTTGGGGCCGGTTGGGATAGTTTCAAGTTTTGCTCGAATCTTCGATTGAAGATTCGAGAAGCTACAGGCTGATTCGAGCAAAACGAGTAAGGGATTCGTGGAGAGGGTGGTTAGGTGCTCTAGGGGTGTTAGTTTCATGGTCATCGGCGTTGTTGCTGCCGGCTTTCAGGAGAAAGGGCTTCAGGGCGGCTAGGGTTTGGGGGGGTCATCTCTGAGAGAGACAATGAATAGGGGGTATGACTTGGAGGGGTGTGAGGTGAGAGGTTGGACTTATATACGGAGGGGGTGGTTTAATCCTGGCCGTTGGATCAAGCACGATCAACGGCCTGGATCCTTTTACTGATAGGAAACGACATCGTTTGGTTTAAGTGGGGGGGTGGCTGGATCCGGGTAATAGGTCAGGTTCGGGAATGGGTAAGGGAGATTGAATCTCAGTCGTTTGATCGATTTAATCCAACGGCCTTGATTAAGAGTGACCAAACGACGTCGTTTTAAGACGTCTCTGGCCAGGCCAACTGGACCTAGTTCATGGGTGATTTGGGCTTGATTTTTGCATTGAAATTGGCCCAATTTTCACTCTTTTCTTCTTTTTTCTTTCATTTTCTTTTAATTCCTTTTCAACTAAAAATCCTGATTAAATTATAAAATTGACAATTAACTAAAAACATTAACTCTTAATAATAGCTATCACACGAAATTAAACATCGAATAAAGATAAAATCACATAATTCGGACATTAAATGCAAAAATGCACAGTACATATTTTTGTGATTTTTCCACTTTTGTAAAACAAACTTGATTGTTTAATTAATTCCTAAATTGTAAAATTAAATCCTAAATGCACATGCAACACATATTTTTGTATTTTTCTTAATTAAAGTAGAAATAAACATGCACAAACAAAATACAAATAAATCACAAACAACACAAAACCATTTTATTTTGAATTTTTGGGAGTAGTTCTCATAGGGCAAAAATCACGTGCTCACAACTACTTCGCCGAGGTTAGGCTAGACATTTACCAGCATATGGGGTCGGTTGTGCTGATACTACACTCTACACTATGTGCAGATCCCGGAGCAGCTCTTGGACCGTAGTTTGGAGGCTACCTTCAGTCCACGCGGAGATCCAAGGTAGTCCTACAGGCGTCCGCAGTCCCTGGCGTCTCCCTGTATCCCTTATTCCCTGTTTCATTTTCCTTAAATTCAGAGACATTGTATTGATAATTTTCTTTAGACTTTGTATGTAGTAAATCTTAGACCATCTGTGACACCAAGTTTTGGGCAATTAAGTTTTAAGCAGTTGTAATATATACAGATTTAAGCTATTTTATTGTTTTCTTCCGCTTAAATTTAAATTTTCGTTGTCATTACGTTATCTCTTTATGTTTGCTAAAAGGAAATAATTGGATAATGAAGAAATTGGTTTAGAAGATTGGCTTGCCTAGCTCACATTAGTAGGTGTCACCACGACTCCCAAGGGTGGGAAATTTGGGTCGTGACAATTAATTCCTACTATAAGTAATTACAGTTTATTCCACCAAAAAACTGCAATTGAACTCCTTAATATAAATTTCGAAAATTCACTAATACTTATTTTAACTCCCCATGTTAAGATTACAAATACCAGTTAATTAAATTAAATTACACTCCAACAACAAGACAACTTTTACCTCTCCCCCTTTTCCTCATTTCTTAAGCTTTTTCAACATACACACGGTCATATGCAGCAAGGGGAGCTCCCCAACTCTCTCCTCTACCCATTTTTTTCTCCAAATACACTCTCCCTCCCAAAAATGCGGACAGAGTATACCTTCGATATACACTCGATATACCATGGGTATACACGGGCAGAACACCCCCTCCCCAACGGATCTCCTTCTTTCTTTCTTCTCAAACCAGAAAACAATGACCTTTCCACCATCAAGACTAGCCTTAAAGATCCAGTAATTCATCCATCAAAAATCCGTTCAAAACACATCAAAACAAACTTGAAAATAGCTCCGTTTTTTTTAGTCAAAATGACCTCTAAAATAGCAGCAAAAACCTGTTGCAAACAGCCATAAAATCCACCCTAACACCACCCAAAATGAGCCAAAAGATCTGCTGAAATCGGCTAAAAGAAATCGAAACAGATGCGTTTGGATTTTCGTCGCCGGTCGAAGTCGCTAGTCCGGGTTTCCATTTGAGTCTCCTTCTAGTCCGTATGGTTTTGCTTGGCTTTATTTCGTTTTGGAGTAACGATTGTTGAGCTGTATCCATTTCATGAAGAAGGTTGTCTTCTCAGTCTATTGATAGAATATTCATATCAAAGGTTCATTTCCTCTAAATTCTTGTTTGCATTAGATGAATGTTTCAGTTTTGATTTAGATCTGTTTAAATGTTTCATTATTATTTCTTTTGTTTCTGTTTTGATTTATGTGTGTTTGATTAGAATTAGTTTCTCAAGTCACTAAATAATTAGCTTCTCACCTATGTTGTTAGATTAATATGATTTGAGAAATCCATGTTAGACTTGAACGTAAATAAGTCATTATTTTAAAGGAAGTTCTTTTTTTTAAAAAAAAAACAATTTTTATGTTAGCATTTTATTCCTTAGTTGGTGTTATGTTTCTAGTGTTCAATTATTTTAATTTCTTGTTTCATGAAACAATATATGGCTTTAAGTTCAAAATTATTATAGTTATCTAATAAAAACTAAAAAATGGAGTCTTACGCTAAAGAAACTATGGTATATTAGAGCCATTGGATTTTTTAAATTTAAAGTGAGATGAATGAGATTTTGTGCTTTTAGATTTAATAAGTCATAGCAAGGATTATGATCCGGGCTCAAATACAAACTGGGTAAAGAATAAAAATCTACACTATATCACTTTTACCACAATAATTCCATAACTCTCGGCTTTGCAATAATCTCAAAGTAGTTTAGAAAAAATAATTGTATATTCGTAGTTTGCTTTAGGCGCGATTAATAAATTATCGTGGCTATGGGAACGGTTCCCGTGGCATAGTTGCGATACCAAATCTCCTAAATTTGGGTGTGCATTTATGTGACCCAAATCCAAATCTCAACGGAGTCGGAATGTATTAACAACCACGGGTGCATTGATTGCGACGTGGTTCGAGATGCATTTTCACGACGTTGCAATTCTATTAAAAATAATAATAATAAAAGCGGTTTAAAGTTGATAAAAGCACATAAATTATAATATGTATTAAAATCAGATATTTAGCCATTACAACAATTTAAGCGACCGTGCTAGAACCACGGGATTCGGGGGTTCCTAACACCTTCCCTCGGGTCAACAGAATTCCTTACTTAGAATTTCTGGTTCACAGACTTCATTTGGAAAGTCGAATATTTTCCTCGAATTGGGATTCAAGATAAACCGGTGACTTGGGACACCAAAAGCCAAACCTTTCCCAAGTGGAGACTCTGAATTAAATAAATAATCTCATTTCGAATATTATCACTTAAATTGGAAAAACTCCCTCACGCATTTACCCTTCGGGGCGGGCGCGCAAAAGGAGGTGTGACAGCTCTGGCGACTCCGCTGAGGAAAGAACCCAGTATCGCTGGTTCAAGGTTCAAGAATTCGAGCTTAGAATAATTGTTATATTTGGCTTTATTATCTGATAATTATTACATGTTTGGGCATAACGTGCTAAATGTTGTTTTTTACCGTTTTGATATTATCTGAACTGTATATAAACTGTGCCGAAACCCTTCTCTTCTTACCTCCGGGGAGGAGCTTGTTGGTCGAGACTCCCTATTCTGTTAGTGTCATACCTTGAAATAAGAAAGAGGTCGGACAAGTTACAAAGCCGGACGATCTCGCGGGTCCCCGGTACGTAGCCCTCTCCTCGACTCGAGTTGTCCGCTTGGGTACACAGTCTAGAACAAATACCCAGGTTACGAACCTAGAATAACTCAGCTTCATGTCGGATCCCTAGTAGGAACGTTTGTTTGCATCATGTGCATTTGACTTTGGAGGCCCAACACAGGGGTTGGGTCTGTCTAGGACAGATGTACCAAAATGAAAAGACCATCCTGATGCATCCTACTTGTTTTCTGTGCATTTATTTGTTTTGGACTTACATGCTGACCGACTTTGGAGCATGTGGGAAAATTAAAAAAAAAAAAAAGGAGAGAAATAGAGTACGGAGAGTGTGATTATCTGTTTTAGAAAAAATAACCAATGTCAAAATAGTGTCGAAACTCCGCCAAATTTTTAGAAAAAATGAAAAAAAAGAATTTGTTAAAAAAAATGGTTGTTTATTGGTCAAGAAAATAAAAAAAAAAGTAAAAAAAAAAAGAGAAAAGTTTCATTTTTAAATAGTTTGTCGAAATACACAAAGAGTATTTCCAAAAATGGTGTTTGTCAAAAAAAAAAGTCTTTTTCCAAAAATAGTTAGTTTTATCGGACCGAATTACGCGGGTCTGATTTTCACTGGATGTGAGATACGTAGGCAAACCTCATCGGTTCCGACCCCGATTTTAAAAAAATCCAAAAATATTTTTTTTTTAAGTTTCTTCTTTAGAAATATTTCCTTAGAAAATGCAAATAAAAGGTTTTCTTGAAACTCAAAAAAAAGGGGGGGTAGTTTCTTTCTTTCAAAAGTCTTTCATACGGAAAAATGAAATAATGAAAAACCAAGGTCCAAAATACGGGCTTCCTCCATTTTCAAGTATTCTTCCCAAAAAATCCAAAAAATCAAAATCAGAAACTAAAATCCCAAAAAAATACTCTTTAGAAGTCTTTCTTTTGTAAATGTCCATAAAAATTTTTGAAAAGTCCAAAAATATTTTGCTTTCTTTATAAGTACTTTTGTAAATAAAAAACAATAAAAAATAAAAAAAAAACTTTGAAATTCAAAATGTTTTCTTAAAAGTCCCTCTTTCATAAATTAAGAGACAACTTCCAATACCCAAAATATTTTTTCTTTCTTCTTTAGAAAAACAGAAAACCAATGAAAATTCAAAAAAAAATATTGTTCTTGTACTTTTAAAAATTCTCAGAGTTCAAATCAAAAGAAAATGATTTTTTTTTTAAAATCTTTCTTTCAAAAAGAAAAACAAAAATCAAAATCAAAATAAAAAATCAAAAAATCAAAACTATTCCCTTTCTTATTTTAAAGCATTTCTTTCAAAAATTACAAAAAAAAAGAGTTAGCTTATTTACTCCATTCTCAGCCTTCACGAACTGCGCTTGGTCTGATTCGTGCGGGATCGCGATACGTAGGCAATCCTCATCGGATTCGACCGTAACCTTAAGAGAAAAACAAAAAAAGGGGAAGCAAATAAAGGAAAAACAAAAGAAACAAAAGAGCAGAAGAAAATCAAAGAAAAAAAAGAAAAGCAGAAAATGAGAAAAAATAGAGGAAAAAGAAAATAAAAAAAAAAGCAAGGAAAACAAAAGAAAAGCCAGGATGACGCATGCAACCGTAGCACTTGTCTCAAACTAACCATTTGTTGTTGTCAAATTCCAGCTTAAATTTTAGAAACGGTGGTTGGTTGTGGTACACTGGCATCGCATCAATACTTCACCAGATTGAAAGGCAGTTTGGAAATGTCTACAGAAATGACTTTGCCCGCAGTTACTACATCTGAAGATAGCCCCATCTCAGGGATCCCGGCCTCGGAGTCCTCTGCAGCGGAAGAGAATAGAATCTTGCGTCTGAGGGTGATGAAGATGTGGGATGCATGGACAAACGGAAAAGAACCCCGAGCGCCATCCCTGAATTTCCCGAGTTATTCCCAAGGTCAACGGGTACTTCTAACGTTCCAATCAGTCACCCGAACGTCCCGTTGGGGAAGCCTACTATATCTGCTCACTATGTGGGGGGAACTTCTGAGGTTCGCCCCCAGACATTCATACCTGGGACAGCTCCAAACATCTTCACTGCTCCACCATCTGCTGCTACAACACAGCCCGCAGTCCCGAGGCCTGTGTTTGATCCATCGGCCTTCACTTACCAAACTCCTACTTACCAGCCAGAACTTCCGCAATACCCCACATATGCCTACCTTCATCCACCACCATATAAGTTTACACCAGGACAAGACAAAACCCCTAAAGTCACAGAGCAAGATGAGATGGGCAAGAAAATGAGAAGCCTTCAACAGAGCTTAAAGAACATGCAAGGTTTGAGCGGGCAAAAGAGTGTCTCCTATATAGATCTGTGTATGTTCCCACATGTACACTTGCCGTCAGGGTTCAAAACACCAAAGTTTGAAAAGTATGACAGGCACGGCGACCCCATTGCTCATCTGAAGAAGTATTGCAATCAGTTACGGGGGGTCGGATGCAAAGAAGAATTGTTGATGGCATATTTTGGGGAGAGCCTAATCGGCATCGCCTCAGAGTGGTATATGGATCAAGACATCTCACGTTGGCATATCTGGGATGATCTTGCCCAAGACTTTGTTCGACAATTTCAATACAACATAGACATTGCACCGGATAGGAACTCTCTGACAAATCTAAAGAAGAAACTCTCATAAAATTTCAGAGAATATGCAATTAAGTGGCGCGAACAAGCTTCAAGAGTGAAACCTCCAATGGATGAGATAGAAATGCTCACTGTCTTCCTGCAAGCCCAAGAGCCCGATTACTTTCAGAATATGATGTCGGCCATGGGAAAACCTTTTGCAGAGGCCATCAAAATTGGTGACATAGTAGAACACGGTTTGAAAACAGGTAGGATTTTGAGCCAGGCAGCCATCAGAGCAACCTCCCAAGCCATCCAAGGCGGGTCTGGAGGAATGGCAAATAATAGGACAAGAGAAGAAACAACCATGGTAGCATCAGGGGGAAGAAGATACCGGGCCCCTAGACCTGTGTTCTCTGAAATAACCCCTCAACACTACTATCCTCATTCTGATATGGTCTATGCTCCACCACTTTATGCGGTTATGAATGCTCAACCTTTCAGCCGACCGCAACCACAGGCTAACAGAAATCAACCTCCATTCCAAAGAAACCAGCCTCCTCACCAAAACCACTATAATCCTCGACCTTCCTAGAATAACTTCCATCCTCGGGAACCACCCAGGAGACCCAACTATACACCAATCGGTGAACCCTACTCCACCCTATTCCCTAAGCTTGTCCAGATGAATTTGCTACAGCCCATACCCCCAAACGGGCAAAACCCGGAATCACCATCATATCAGCGGGGTGTCAGGTGTGCATACCATTCAGAGGTAGAAGGGCACGATACAAACAACTGTTGGACATTGAAACAAGCGGTAGAGAACTTGTTAGAGCAGGGGAAAATTGTGTTGAAAGATGAGGATGTCCCAAATATGACCAATAATCCGCTGCCCGCTCACAACAACGGGCCGATAATCAGGATGATTTGTGAAGACAAAGAATTTGATCTGACGCTTAAGGCCATAATTGCTATTGCTAATGCAGAAAGGAAGCCCAAGGCAACCCCGAAGCGAGAGAAAGGGGAAAAGAAGAGTAAAATCACCGAGACTGAACCGGAAAAGAAAATTGATGTATCCAAGCAGGCATATGTGGTATGGGGGACGATCAAACCACCTCGGCTGAATGAACCAGTGGTTATTGGATGCATACCACAAAGGCCAAAGTACAGTAAAGAGGAAGATGATGAGGTGTTCACGGCTGAAGAGAGTGAGGGAATACGTGAGACAATGAGGAAAATGCTATGTGAAACACACATGGTCCAGCCAGGAGAGGGCACTAGCACCGCTGAGGTATCATACATGGGACCAAGCGCCAAGCTTCAAAACTGGAAGGCTACGCCATTCCTGATCGGGCGGGAGTCCTAGTAGACCTGTCCTGCCACTTTTTCTGCATCGCGAGCTATCCCAGGGTGTAACTCAGATGTTTTCTTTAGTTTCCTGTTTTTAATTTCCTGAATGTCAACCCTGTTATCTTCCCAATTCCAAGAAATGAAATCATATTTCATCGTTCACTTTCTTTATTTTTCAGAGTTTTGCTATGTTTTCTTTTAGTTCTCTTCAATTCTAATAATGCAGCTTTAAATAACATGACATGCTTGCGGACTTCATGCCCAGATCCCAAGAACTCTGTCAGACTTCGAAATAATGAATCAAAAATTGAAATATAGAGAAGTTAAGAAAATTAAAAGAAAAGAATAGGAACAACTGAAGAAAATTGGTTCATGGTTTGGGAAATGTCCGTCACTGAAGCAGAGTTTGAGGAAAGTGAGTGGGTCTAGACTCGTATGGAATGTTGACCTTAATTGAAACGGATGACTGCAGTTTGTCACGGGCAATTGTACCAACAAAGAATGGCCCGCGCCTATAAATTTTGAAGTAGGGCAACTGGTGTTAAGGCGTATTCTTCCTCATCACCAGGAAGCAAAAGGAAAGTTTGCTCCTAATCGGAAGGGTCCATACATCATTGGAAAATATTGCCAAGAGGAGCATTGTATCTGGGTGACATCGAAAGAAAATGACCCCGACACCAGCTATGAATGCAGATGCAGTACTATGTCTAAATCGCTCCGGCATTGTCTTTGCATAGTTGAGATGACGAAGGCTTTCATTCCCGCTATCCAAACACCATCAATCCTTCGCAAACCCTTTAAGCCGATTACCTTTCTTTGATTATCCTCTTTGGAACCCCGGAAGTACAAAAAGAAAAAGAAAAGAAAGAAAAGAAAAAGAAAAAGAAAAAACGAAAAAAAAAGGAAAAGGAAAAGAAAAAGAAAAAGAAAAGAAAAAGAAAAAGAAAAGAAAAAAAGGAGAAGAAAAGAAAAACAAAATGGAAACAAAAACAAAACAAAAATTATTGTCTGAACTACGTTTGACTTGATTCCGAAAGGATACGTAGGCAGCCTCTCTCTGAGATTCAGTCACACCAAAAGAAAAATCCCAATTCCTCCAAAGATTGAAAATTGAGCAGATGATATAATGGTTCGGCCATGAGACCGCCGAAAAGGTTCCAAAGTTGTAGTTCCGCCCAAAATCATTTTACCCCAAAGACCTTGTCCAAGTCCTTCTGATCAATTGGCAAAGACAGGAAAGTGGAAAACGTCATTGTTGGAATCTGATACAAGTCAAATTGAGAGAAATAAAATGAGAGAGTTTTATCGGTGAAAACCTTCGGGCACCATAAGGCGATGGGAGTAGAGAAATAAAAAATGAGAGAGTCCGCTTGGTGAAAACTCGTAAAGAGCACTATCGGGCGACGGTAAGAAGAGAAATGAGAGAGGTCGATTAGCAAAAACCCGCAAAGGGCGTTCTCGGCCGAAAAGAGGATACTTCATCACTAAAAGTCCTGGCAAGGTTCTCTGGTTTGGAAACACGGATCAATAGGTTCATGAGAAGCTGGAGTTTGGTGCGAGTCGGGCATCCAGTCCAAGAAGCATGTCATGTCAGTTTGAAGCCAGCATGCACCCCAGATAAGTCCTTCTTTTCACCCGAAAGGGACGCTTCTCTTTAAACTCATATGCTTGCCTTTTGCATAGTTTTCTTTGAATCCCTTTCGGTTTAACTCTGATTCCTTAACAATTACAAAGAAAAGGTGGCAGGACCGATTTCACAGGGCCCCGCCTGGCAAGAGTCAAAGAAAATACCCAGCCTCAGTGGTGCGTCAGTCCAATCCCAACTGACCATGGTGGTTGATTGCTTCCAAAGTAAAGACGTTCGAAAGGAAAGAAAGTCAAAGGCAAAGTTCCTAAGGGCAGAATAAAGCAAAAGGACAGAGCCCACACAGGCGAGTCATCATGTAATCCTAAGGCTGAACCCGGTCAGTGTGAAAGAGATTCACCCTCAAGGCCAACAAGCAGCACAGTTCTCAATGGAAATGGGGACGGGATCAAGCGATGGAGATGATCAAGGCCACAAAACCAACCATCGTTTCAACTAATAAATTGTTCTTTGTTGAAAACAGGTCTTACTCAAAGCAACCGTGCAAGAAGCAGGTGTAGCCCAAAAAGAAATAAAATGCGCGAGCATTGAAACAACTTTGCAGCAGGAAAACGACCAAAAAGGAAGTTTCCCCAAATTCTTTCATGCATTTTGATAAATAAAAGGAAATATAAAAGGAAAACCAAAGAAAATAAAGAAGACAAGAAATAAAAATGAAAATCCCAAAAGAAAAACAAATCATGGTAGCATAGGACCTCATTCCTCAACTATCCGGTATAAACCGCGGATCTCCCTGGCATAACCCAAGGAGCTTTTTCTATCCAAATACCGGCCAAAAATTGAGGATCTCCCGGCCAAAAGTTCGCAGAGCTTTTTCTGTTTAAATATCCCGGCCAAAAAATCGAAGATCTCCCGGCCAAAAAACTACGGAGCTTTTTCTGTCAAAATCCAGGCCAAAAAATCGAGGATCTCCCGGCCAAACAACTGTGGAGCTTTTTCTGTCAAAATCCCGGCCAAAAAACCGTGGATTTTTTCCGGCATAACCCGTGGACCTTTTCCGGCATAACCCGATGATTTTTCCCGGCATAACCCGTGGACCTTTTCCGGCATAACCCGATGATCTCCCCGGCATAACCCGATGATTTCCCCGGCATAACCCGTGGACCTTTTTCGGCATAACCCGATGATTTTTCCCGGCATAATCCGTGGACCTTTTTCCGGCATAACCCGATGATTTTTTCCGGCATAACCCGTTGACCTTTTCCGGCATAACCCGATGATCTCCCTGGCATAACTCGTGGACGTTTTCCGGCATAACCCGATGACTTTACCAGCATCACCCGAGGACTCTTTCCCTTTTCCGGCATAACCCGATGACTTCCCCGGCATAACCCGAGGACTCTTGCCCTTTTCCGGCATAACCCGATGACTTTCCCGGTATAACCCGAGGACTCTTTCCCTTTTTTTCGGCATAACCCGTGGACCTCCCTGGCATAACCCAGGGCCCCTTTTTCTTTCCTCCCCGGCATAACCCGAGGACCTCTTTTCTTCACGGCATAACCCGTGAACCTCCCTGGCATAACCCAAGAGCCCTTTTTCCTTTTCTCCCGGCATAACCCGGTCAGTTTTCCGGCATAACCTGGCAATCCTCCCAATTTAGGGCTCCAATCCCTAAGTTGAGCAAGTTTCCTTTAGCCGACATTAGGGCTCCCATCCCTGAGTTGAGCAATTTTCTTTTAGCCGACATTAGGGCTCCAATCCTTGGGTTGAGCAATTTTTCTTTAGCCGACATTAGGGCTCCAATCCCTGAGTTGAGCGAGTCTCCTTTAGCCGACATTAGGGCTCCAATCCCCGAGTTGAGCAAGTTTCCTTTAGCCAACATTAGGGCTCCAATCCCTGAGTTGAGCAATTTTCTTTTAGCCGACATTAGGGCTCCAATCCCTGAGTTGAGCAAGTTTTCTTTAGCCGACATTAGGGCTCCAATCCCAGAGTCGAGCGGTTTTCCTTTTTTAGCCAATATTAGGGCTCCAATCCCTGATATGAGCATTTTGCCTTTTGCACACATTAGGGTCCCAATCCCTGAGTTGCGCCTTTTAGGCTTGAGGTTTCCAATCCCCTCATCAATTCTATAGATTTTTATGGCAATTAACTCACGAAATTTTCCTAGTGAAAACTGGGGCAGAAAATTTCGTTTGTTTGTTTGTTTGTTTTGATGTTTGAGCAGGTTGCCCTCGAAACACAAGGTACAAGATGACTGATGGAATGAATCTCAGTCAAGAATAAAGAAAAGAAGAAAAGAACAAAAAAAAAGTGAATTCATAATATTGAAGTGGAGAAAGATGTGGGCTGCTCAAGATACGTTTGAAGTTACAAGTTTTCACATGTCCCGCCTTGATCCAAGCTGAGGAAAGAATCAACACCTACAGCTAACAAGCATCAAGATTCAGATCGGAGTCTGCAGCAAGACCTAGCCAAGAATCAAGATCAAGTTTCAAGAGATTATAGATAGGAATCTTGTAACTCGTAGCTGATAGGCTTAGTTAGTCTTTTTAATTTTGATTTTATGTAATAAACAGGACATCGGACCGGAACTTCGATGGAACCTCGCGCGGCTCTCAACCTCGGCACTCCATCGCCCCATTCACTTCTGAACTACACCTGACCTGATTCCCTTATAACCCGGGATATGTAGGCCGTCCAAAACCAGGACTCGGTTGTGCGTTTCCTTTATTTTTCTTCCTCTTTTGAATAACGATATGGTCAAAAATTAGTCACATGGTTCACTTTATCTTTGCTCGAAAACTCTTCGTGTTTCCGAGCAAAGAGGGGCAGTTGTTGACACCTAATTTTTGACCCTATTTGAATTTATTCCCACTTTTCCCACTTATCTCGTCAATACCTCACTTTCACTTTCCCTCGCCCCCACACCGGTCCCTCATCCCACTATTCCCATATTCCCATCCCACCTTCTTTTGTCCCCCATTTTTCCTTGTCCCCTCTCACTTTATCCATTTCCAACTCACCCATGTTACACTCCAACAACAAGACAACTTTTACCTCTCCCCCTTTTCCTCATTTCTTAAGCTTCTTCAACACACACACGGTCATAGGCAGCAAGGGGAGCTCCCCAACTCTCTCCTCTACCCATTTTTTTCTCCAAATACACTCACCCTCCCAAAAAGCGGACAGAGTATACCTTTGATATACGCTCGATATACCGTGGGTAAACACGGGCAGAACACCCCCTCCCCAACGGATCTCCTTCTTTCTTTCTTCTCAAACCAGAAAACAATGACCTTTCCACCATCAAGACCAGCCTTGAAGCTCCAGTAATTCAGCCATCAAAAATCCGTTCAAAACACATCAAAACAAACTTGAAAATAGCTCCGTTTTTTTAGTCAAAACGATCTCTAAAATAGCAGCAAAAACCTGTTGCAAATAGCCATTAAATCCACCCCTAACACCACCCAAAATGAGCCAAAAGATCTGCTGAAATCGGCTAAAAGAAATCGGAACAGATGCATTTGGATTTTCGTCGCCGGTCGAAGTCGCTAGTCCGGGTTTCCGTTTGAGTCTCCTTCTAGTCCGTATGGTTTTGTTTGGCTTTATTTCATTTTGGAGTAACGATTGTTGAGCTGTATCCATTTCATGAAGAAGGTTGTCTTCTCAGTCTATTGATAGAATATTCATATCAAAGGTTCATTTCCTCTAAATTCTTGTTTGCATTAGATGAATGTTTCAGTTTTGATTTAGATCTGTTTAAATGTTTCATTATTATTTCTTTTGTTTCTGTTTTGATTTATGTGTGTTTGATTAGAATTAGTTTCTCAAGTCACTAAATAATTAGCTTCTCACCTATGTTGTTAGATTAATATGATTTGAGAAATCCATGTTAGACTTGAACGTAAATAAGTCATTATTTTAAAGGAAGTTCTTTTTTAAAAAAAAAAAAAAAATTTATATTAGCATTTTATTCCTTTGTTGATGTTATGTTTCTAGTGTTCAATTATTTTAATTTCTTGTTTCATGAAACAATATATGGCTTTAAGTTCAAAATTATTTTAGTTATCTAATAAAAACTAAAAAATGGAGCCTTACGCTAAAGAAACTATGGTATATTAGAGCCATTTGATCTTTTAAATTTAAAGTGAGATGAATGAGATTTGGGGCTTTTAGATTTAATAAGTCATAGCAAGGATTATGATCCGGGCTCAAATACAAACTGGGTAAAGAATAAAAATCTACACTATATCACTTTTACCACAATAATTCCATAACTCTCCGCTTTGCAATAATCTCAAAGTAGTTTAGAAAAAATAATTGTATGTTCGTAGTTTGCTTTAGGCACGATTAATAAATTATCGTGGCTATGGGAACGGTTCCCGTGGCATAGTTGCGATACCAAATCTCCTAAATTTGTGTGTGCATTTATGTGATCCAAATCCAAATCTCAACGGAGTCGGAATGTATTAACAACCACGGGTGTATTGATTGCGACGTGGTTCGAGATGCATTTTCACGACGTTGCAATTCTATTAAAAAAATATTAATAATAATAAAAGCGGTTTAAAGTTGATAAAAGCACATAAATTAATATGTATTAAAATCAGATATTTAGTCATTACAACAATTTAAGCGACCGTGCTAGAACCACGGGATTCGGGGGTGCCTAACACCTTCCCTCGGGTCAACAAAATTCCTTACTTAGAATTTCTAGTTCGCAGACTTCATTTGGAAAGTCGAATATTTTCCTCGAATTGGGATTCAAGATAAACCGGTGACTTGGGACACCAAAAGTCAAACCTTTCCCAAGTGGCGACTCTGAATTAAATAAATAATCCCATTTCGAATATTGTTACTTAAATTGGAAAAACTCCCTCACGCATTTACCCTTCGGGGCGGGCGCGCAAAAGGAGGTGTGACAATATTCAGTACAAAAATATCTTTTCTCTACTTGGTCCGTTCAATATACACTAAGTATACTAGTACAAGAAGTCGGAATAAAACCACTCCCATAATCAAGATAAATTATACTTTAAAATCTTGTGCTACAATCATCAAGATATTTTGCCCAATAATATCTTCGATTGTGAATATAGTTTATTAATTATGAGAACCTACAATTTAATCTTCTATGCATGAGCTAAGACTCCATACACTAAATTTTCTACTACGTAACTAAAGGACATACATGTAACAAATGATCTATTTAAAATAGTATTTTATTGATTTGAATAAATCAAATAAATAATTATTCCATAAAGAATAAAACACAATATTATATCGAAACCGCATGGTTAATAGTATATCCCAATAATTAGTTTTTAAAAATAATTACCTTTGATTAAAAAGGCTAATTTAGTTACTTATTTTATTTATGAAAATATCCAGGAATTATTCTTAACGTTGTCAACTTTACAAAACTTAGGTATCGCCAATCCAATTAAATAGGAGTACGTAGTAGGATTGCAGCCGGTAAATACTTCCCTGCATTTCGTATTAAACTATATCAATTTATCATTGTTAAATAATCTAATATGGTGAAGATACATGTTACTAATTAATTATGGAGATATAATATAAGTCTATATACAAACACACATATCATGCGTCATTAATTATATATAAATATTGAGTGCAGTTAATTTTTATTGGTTGCTTTCTGTTGACTACTAGAATAACATATTAATACTCATATTATATATGCTTAGATTCCAGCTTCACGGGTGACATTTAGTATGCTCATACCAATTGTTTAATATAGATTATACATGTAATATAAGATATAGTTGCAATTCTCACCTATCACCGCAAATTATTAAAGTACAAGGTAGAAAAGAATACAAGGTTAGGAAGCACTAACCTTGTTTGGTAACTAATTAGCTGATAACGATACTTCAAGGTGAACACTTGTCTTATGCAAAACCTCTAGAGTAGCTTTTAGGACCACAAATACATGAATTATTATTTTGGACTGTGACTTTGCTATGAAGTTTGACAAATAAGGATATTTTGGTAGCTCACCGGTAAAATCGAAGTGGCAAAAGGAAATCTTTGCACGTTCTTTTCTGTTCCAACTTTGTTTGAACAAAAAGATTATTAAAACAATATGAACATTAAAGTTTGGTGGTGAATTGGCTTTTAAGTTTAGTGAAAACCAGCGATGATAGGCATATAGATCTTATTTTGGAAGAAATCTTGTCTTACATCAATGGTTAAGTAAAAAATAGAATTTCTTTTGTTGCAGAGACAGTATGGGCAAGATGTTTAACAAAAAAATAAATTTTTAGTCAAACCTAGAATTTAGAAGAACACGGGTTACTGATAATCAAAAGAATGTATAAAAGGAAGTAATTTAAGTAGTAAGAGAGTAATCAAGAGAAAAACAAGTAAACCAAAGTTTATATCAATAGTATTTCGTGTCCTTACATTTGATCAGATGTCTCCCTTTTATAGATATCTTGGAGATATACATTTTATCCAAATCATAATGAGGTTATTATGAGTAATTAAATACATTTAATGCTACGTTACATAATCATTATATTCAATACAAATTTTCTAACGTATTCCACATTTAATGCCTATTAAATGTCGTATCTGCACTCTTTTCTATTGTCATATTCATTCCTTTTGATTCTCTGACATAAATGACTTAGATAGGTACGAGTACTAGGTTATTTGTATTCCTGCCCGTGCCTCTTTCTCTGCCATTTGCTCGTATCTGTTGCAACTCGTGCCTCTTGGCTAGTTGTAATTCTTTGACCATTTGACCAGTCTACGTATTTCGACATGTATTCGTCACGTCACCTTTATATTTAAATATAATTTTTCCTAATACAGATAGTCTCCCCACTTTCCATTTATTCATCAGTTGAATATTTGGGAAGTGGATTTCATTAAAAGAGAATTTTTGTCACCATTAATGCTATGACAAAATTGACGCTTCAATTGTCGCTTCCATTTAATGCTCCGTACACATGTCTTTTATTCATTAGTTCTGCAGTTTTGCAGCCCTTTTCAAGGCTTTTTATGGCTCCACTATTCACGAAGTGTCAGTTATCATTATTATGGTCCTTCCATCACTGCACTTTTACCTTTGGCGGTGGCGTATTAATATAAATATAACTTCTCTCCTTGTCTTTTACCACATAAAGCTTATTAAACACTTAATTCCTCACATTCTTCTTCTTCGCCATGTCTTCACCAAATCCTAACCCTAGGAGAGTTCCCATTGTTGATACCTTCCCTAATGCCCCTATTAAACATAGAAAGGGAGGTAGACTTCGTAGCTTACGGTCTACTCGCGGTGGTGGTTCGTCTATACCTTCACCTAGTTCTGGTCCTTCTTCCAGAACCAGAGGTTCCCTTTCTCACAGATCTTCTTCCAGGGATAAAGAACCTTTTGAGCCATTACGTGAACCTTTAGTAGAGGAAATAGTCCCTACAGAATTATCTTTTTACCATGATAGAGAATCTCTTAGAAACCAGGTTTCCATCTTAGATCGTGCTGACGCTTACCCCACACAAATTACAGAAGTTTTAACTCCTATAGTTCGCAAAGACTGCCATTGGAGTAAATTTTCCCATTATTATCCCTAATCCAAATCAGAGAATTACTTCTTACTTGACTGGGTTCTCTTTTGTTTATACATACCCTTTCACTTTAGGGTTCAAATTAGCTATTAACTCGTTATTCTTGAATTTTGCCAATTCTTTAATGTCTGTTTGGGTCAAATGGCCCAATCATATGGAGAGTTGTTTACTATTTGAGGCATCTAACCAATTTGGCTGACGTTTCCTTTACTTTACCTCACCTGATTCATCTTTACTCCCCTAAACTTTTTCGTAATGGCATTTTTACCCTAGTGGCCAGGAGTAAGAGGGTTTTAGTGAGCGCTGAAGATGACAAAGACCGTAGTTGGTACGCCCGATTTGTTGTTGCCCCCACTGTTGGTTTAGTGAGTGAGAATAACGTTCCCTTCCCTGAGAAGTGGAATTTTGCACGTAAGTACTTTATCCATCTCGTACCTTTTTCCTTCAAGTTTATCAACTTCTCTAATTTTTCCTCCTTCTTTTTTTAGCAACCATTGGAGTGGTGGAAAATATTCCCAATTTTCGTGGTTGGGTAGATAAATTGCTGAAGGTCGCACCAATAGATGGTAGGTCTTGGAAAACACTTTCTAACCATTACGGTTGGAAAGTAAAGACTCATGGTAAGAGTTTTTATTTCATCTTTCACGCATGTATATATTTTTCTTTATGGTTCTAACTTCCATCCTTCTTTTTATCAGAATTTGCTATTCGAGAAGTTACTGCTGAAGCAGTTGCGGCCTCTCGTGTCTCTTCGGGAACCCGTATCTCTTTAGAAAGAGCCCGAGAAATACTTGGGTGCTTCTTATGCAAAAAGGAAAACTGTTGAAGAAGGAGACTCTGAAGAAGAGGAAGAGGGGGTTCCATGGTGACGAGGCCACGAGCTAGGAGACGCATCGTCTTTGATGACGAAGTTGAAATTTCCCCTCGTCTTTCTGTTCCTCTTACCGAATCTGTTGAAACCCCAGTAATAATTCCTGACGATGACGTCACTCCCCATGATACCCATGAATCTATTGATCAACTTTTCTTCAGTGGTTTTGGCAGTGGAAGTTTAGGGCCTGTTTTAGATGAAATACCCTTATCTTCTTTCTCAACTCTCGTGCCTGTGATTCCTTCCTTACCAACCCCAGCTGTTTCTGTTCCTTCTTTTACGGTTTTCACTTCCTCTACCGCTCCCCCTTCAACAACTCCCCCTCCTATCGTTCACCATACGGAAGCGAGCTCTTCAAGTAGAAGTGCCGCTATGAGGAGGGTAACCATTGAAGTTCATGTTGATAGCAGCCTTTTGAGGAAGTCAGGTCAAGCAAACATATGGTTGGAACCTTTAATCAGTCCAATTGAAAAATCAAATCTGGAGAGCCATAGTTCCCTGACTCTAATGAATGATATCGTGCATGCCACTTTGAAGGTACTTTCCTTCTCTCCCTTCTTTACCTTATAATTTTTTTTATCTTTGGGATTCTTATATTCTTATTTCCTTTCCTTTTTTTAGGCCAATCTTATCGGCACAGAAATGATGAGCAGAATCCCTCTCTTGGAGAAGGTAGCACGTGATTCTCAATTGGAGGCGATCAATTGGAAGGAACAATTTGAGAGTGCACAAATTGATACAGAAGATTTACAAGAAGGCAAGAGTACCCTAGAACAGCAGGTGCAGGCCTTAATTTTAGAGTTAGCGGTTGCAAAGGCTTCCTCAAGCCAAGCAGAAAAAGAAAAGGAACGTCTCGAATCTTCCTTCTCAGAGCAACTATCTAAAGCCAGCGAAGAGAACAAAGAGTTGAAGGCTCTTTTGAGTCAAAAAGAAGTTTACGCTGGGGAGCTCGTGCAAAGCTTAACTCAAGTACAAGAAGACCTTCGAGTCTCGACTGATAAGGTTCGTGCTTTAGAGAGCTCCCATGCCTCTCTTCAAGCTTCTTACAAATCCGCCTTGGCTGAAAACGAAGAGCTAAAAAATGAGATTGCTGATTGGGAAAAGGATTATGAGACCCTTGAAGAAAAATCTACTGTTGAAATAAGTTGGGCATTTTTGAATTCTCGTCGAGATACCCTAATTGAAGCTGGCCAAGAAAACTTCACCCTGGAGTCGGAGTTATCTAAGATCAATGAAACCATTAAAAAAGCTCAGCAAACTCAGGACTTCTCTTCTCCCGTAGTTGAAGCTCCCGTAAATGTTGAAGCTGATACGGGTATCCCAACTCTTTCAAGTCCAATCGAGCTTGTTGCTGCAAGCCAAGTTGAAACCGCATCTGTTGATGCACCTACCCAAATTGAGCCCATTGCTATTGATGCTCCTGCTTTAGTTCCGCAAACTTCCCAGTGACCAATTTTAATCATTTGAATGATTTTGTTTTTTATTTTTATTTTGGAAAATTGTAATCAAACCCTTAGCTTCATATGAGAGTTGGATTTGGAAACGCAAGTCCCCAAGTCTTTTATGGGGCAATTTGTATAAACAATTTCATAGCTTTATGACTAAGTTCGTACTTAGTCTTCAGTTTTTATATATTAAGAAGTTTTTCATGTTATTATCTTAAACTTCTGGCTGTTTTATTCTTGTCTTTATTTTTAAGGACTTATAGAATAATTCGCATTTTTGTTCTTTGAAAATGCTTCTGTTAATCTCATGACTAACTAATTAAACATGAGTTTTATAAAAGAGGACCCTTTTATATTTCGACACTTAATGAAGAAGACGTCTCAACTTCATAATGGTGTTATCATACGATAAAAGAAATAGGAACACACATGTTTCTTTGAAATAACTTTGACAAGTTTTGAATAATACTTTACATGTAATTGAATTACATCTATAACTTTCTCGTAACTGTTTTTCTTGTAACAGATTTTTTCAAAAGAAGAATAATAGACACGAAGTTTTCTCTTATAACCCGTTTTAGTACATAGCCTTTACCCTAACTATAGTGAGATTTTTCTTTGACCTTAGCTCCTAGCTTCATCTCGTGACCTTGTGACTTTTACTCAGTACTTGACTCTTTTAGGCTTGATTTTTCTTAATCTTCTTTGCTTTCTTTATACACATATCTGTGTATATTATGTAGTCCCCCAAGTGTTTGAGTGTTGAAGTATGAAGCCTTGAGCACTTGATAGATTCTCTCATTTGGTCCTTTTCCTGAAAAGGGAAAACATACGGGACTCGGAGATGCGATTTTAGTTGAAGACTGCTTAACCCGTATGAATTTCTATCAGAATAATTGTAACCATAGGCCAGGAATTTTAGGTTATTCCGTGTGTCTTACAGGTCGTGACTCATCATTTAGTACGGGTTAGCTTTTTGCCTATCATCTAAAATTGTTAGTAAAATTTTAGCAATTCAAAAATTAAATTTGAAATAGTGATTCGTGACCGTGGGTATTTCTTAGAAATAGTATCTCTTCAAATGAACAACATTCCAATGTGAAGGTAGTATCTTGCCATCCATTGTCTCCAGCTCATATGCTCCCTTGCCCGCAATATCACGAACTCTATAGGGTCCTTCCCATGTTGGACTTAATTTACCCACATTAGCTACCTTTATGGATTGAAAAACATTTTTAAGTCCCCCACTTTGAAGAATCTGAGGCGCGCTTTGCGGTTGTAATATCGTTCTATGATTTGCTTTTGTGCTGCCATTCTTATCAATGAAACTTCTCTCCTCCCCTCGAGTAAAGTTAGATTGACCCGCATCTCCTCGTCATTAGATTCTTGTGTCGCCTATGTGAACTGCGTACTTGGTTCCCCTATCTCAACTGGAATTAAAGCCTCAGCTCTATAAACCAATAAAAATGGTGTTTCTCCTGTACTTGTTTTTGCAGTTGTGTGATATGCACATAAAACTCCAGGTAACACTTCGGGCCAGTTACCTTTTGATTCCTCTAATCGTTTCTTTAAATTATTGATAATAACCTTGTTCGTTGATTCTGCTTGCCCATTACCCTCCGGATGATAAGGTGTTGACGTAATCCTTTTAATTTGTCAACTTTGAAAGAATTCTGTGATTTGTGCTCCAATAAATTGAGGACCATTATCACACACGATATCCTTTGGTACACCGAATCGGCATATGATATTCTGCCAAAGAAAATCTTTGACTTCCTTTTCTCGCACCTGTTTAAATGCTCCTGCCTCCACCCATTTAGTAAAATAATCAGTGAGTACGAGCAGAAATTTTACTTGTCCTTTTGCTTGTAGTAATAGACCCACGATATACATTCTCCATTTCATAAATGGCCATGGGGCAATGACCGGATGTAATAATTCCGCAGGTCTATGCATATTGTTACCGTACCTTTGACATTTATCACATTTGGCCACGAAACTTCCTGCTTCTTTTTCCATTTTAGGCCAGTAATAAACTTCCCTAATTAAGGTTCTTACAAATGACCTTCGTCCTGCGTTATTCCCGCAATGTCCCTCGTGTATTTATTTCAATACATATACTCCATTTGTGAAGGTCTGCTAGGGGACCACCGAACATTTTACAATACAAATTGCCTTGCTTTAAGCAGTACCGAGCAGCCTTCTTTCGAAGAGCATGAGCTTTCTTCTTATCATCAGGGACAGTACCATACTGCAAAAAAACAATAATCTCGTTCCTCCAATCCCAAGTTAAATTATTAAAATTTACCTCATTCTTATCAGGATCGAGAACTGAATGAAACAAATGTATAACTGAGGCGTTTGCATCGCTTGCCACATCAGCTGCAGATGCGAGATTAGCTAGGGCGTCTACTTCAACATTTTCATCCCTTGGTATTTGTATGACTTTCCAGGTTTGAAATTGCTTTATCAATTCCCGTACATTTTCTAAGTATTGTTACATCCTTGCTTCCCTAGCTGCATAAGTTCCCAGCATTTGATTAACCACGAGTTGTGAATCACTCTTAATTATAATCTGATTTATGCCAAGCTCTCGTGCCAATTCTAGACATGCAATCATAGCCTCATACTCTGCTTCATTGTTAGTTATAGAGTGACATTTAATAGCTTGTCGAATGGTCTCACCCGTAGGTGGTACCAAGACAATCCCTAAACCTGCACCTTTTACATTAGATGAGTCATCAGTGAATAAAGTCCAAGTTCCCGGGTTAGCCCCATTGAATACCTGTAATTCTTTTTTCTGCTTCTAATTGCATCTCTTGGCTAAAATCGGCCACGAAATCAGCTAACACTTGTGATTTTATAGCAGTTCTAGGTTGGTACGTGGTTTCATATTCACTCAACTCTATTGTTCACTTAGCTTGCCTACCTGATAGCTCATGCTTATGTAATATATTACGTAAAGGGTAAGCAGTTACTACAGCGATATGATGACACTGAAAGTAAGGTCTTAACTTTCTAGATGCCATGATTAATGCAAATGCAAGTTTTTCTAACTGAGGATGCCATGTCTCCGCATCTAACAAAGATTTACTAACATAATAGATATGAGATTGTTTACCTTGTTCTTCTTGGACCAAAACAGCGTTTACCGCAACTTCTGAAACAGCAAGGTAAATGAGTAGTCTTTCCCCAGCCTTTGGTTTTGCCAGCAAAGGTGGATTTGATAAGTACGTTTTCAAATTCCCGAGTGCCTGTTGACATTCCTCATTCCATTCGAAATGATCTTGCTCCTTAAGGGCTGAGAAGAATTTGAAACACTTCTCTGATGATTTAGAAATGAATCTTCCCAAGGCTGCAATTCTCCCTGTTAATCTTTGAACTTCTTTCTTGTTTGAAAGTATATCGGGTATTTCCTCAATGGCCTTGATCTGTGCATGATTTACTTCAATACCACGGTTAGAAATAAGAAAACACAAAAAATTGCCTGATGCAACACCAAAAGCATATTTTTCAGGATTTAACTTCATATTAAATTTGCGCAAAATTGAAAATGTATCAGATAAGTGTGATATGTGATCTTTTGAATACTGAATTTTAACAAGCATATCATCTATATATACCTCCATAGTTTTTTCTAAATGCTCTAGAAATATTTTGGTAACTAACCTCTGATACGTTGTGCCTGCATTCTTTAGACCAAAGGGCATTACTTTGTAACAATAAGTCCCTCTGTCTGTTATGAATGAAGTTTTTTCTTCATCTCCCGAATCCATTTTAATCTGATTATAACCTGAATATGCATCTAAAAAACTTAATAGTTCGTGACCTGCAGTTGCATCAATCAATTGATCTATGTGTGGTAATGGAAAAGAATCTTTAGGGCAGGCTTTATTAAGATCTGTGTAATCTACACAAACTCGCCACTTACCGTTCTTATTTGGAACCACAACGTTGTTAGCTAACCAGTTAGGATATTTTACCTCACGAATAGAACCAACTTTTAGCAATTTTGGACTTCTTCCTGAATCACCTGATTCTTGAAAGTTCCTTGCTTTCTTTTCTTTTGCTTGACAAGAGGGTACGATGGATCTTTATTTAGTTTATGGGTCATCACCTCTGGGGGTATTCTTGTCATGTCAGAATGGGACCAAGCAAAGCAATCCACGTTAGTTTTCAGAAATTCAATTAACTTACCTCTCATACCTTGGCTAAGATTGGCTCCAACATAGACTTTTTTATCAGGCCATTGAGCAAATAACACGACAGGCTCTAATTCCTTTATTGTTGTTTTAATATTTTCATTCTCTTCTGGTTCTTGAATGGTATCAGGCCTTGAATCTACATCTGTTTACCCTTGTTCAGTTGAGGTTTGTGTTGTGGTGACCTCAACTGTCTTCTGTGATTGCTATTTACCTTCATTTCTCGTGCTTGTATCTGCAATAGAGTTGATAGCCCTGGCTGTATGTTGATCTCCACGAATTTGACAAATTCCCCATGGCGATAGAAATTCAATAACTTGATGCAAGGTTGAAGGAACAACATCCATTTCGTGGATTCATAGTCTCCCAAGAATCATGTTGTAAGCCATCTCCATATCTACCACCTGGAACTTTGTATCTTTAACGACTCCTTCAGCGAATATGGTGAGTGTTACCTCTCCTTTCGTGAAGACACTAGAATTATCAAATCCAGATAGAGTATGTGCCTTTGGTATCACTTTATCTTCAGCTTGCATCTCACGTAATACTCTCAGTAAAATAATATTCACGGAACTACCTGGATCAATCAAAACTCGTTTCACATTAGTATCATGTATAATTAAAGATATTACCAATATGTCGTTATGAGGGGTTAATACGCCATCTGCATCTGCATCATTGAATGTAATATTGTCTTCCTCTAAAATATGTCGCACCCGTTTCCCTTGGGTAATTGTTACTTTGGAAATTTTGTTAGCTGCAGTATATGATATACCATTGACGTCTTCACCTCCACTTATAACGTTGACAGTTCTTTTGGGAGAATGTGGTTTTGGAGGCTCCTGCATGTTCTTCATGTAAGCTTGCTTGCCTTTCTCACTGAACAACTCAGTAAGGTACCCTTGTTTTAATAAATGATCAACTTCACTTTGTAAAAGCATGCAATCTGCTATTTTATGTTCGTGGTCATTAAGAAACTCGCACCATTGGTCAGGGTTGCGCCTGTTTGGGTTCGATCTCTTTTCCTTTGGCCATCAAACCTTATCTCTCATGCTTCTCAAAATAGCTACGAGCTCGGAGGTGCTGGCGTTGAAGTTGTAACCACCGAATTTTGCTTTTAATTTTTTATCATTATCTCGTGACTCATAGTTGTTTCGCTCGTTCCTGAATCTTGATGAAGAACCTGATTCTCTGTTTCTTGATCTGTGATAGTACCTTTGATTATCCTGCTTTGACCGTGAATCCTTTCCCGCAGGTCCTATGTAAGGCTCGTACCTATTTTTACCGGATCTTTTTTCGGTCTCCGCACGTCTCGAACTTACTTTTTCTTCTTTTTGAAATCGTGGAACATTATCTTCCTCAATCCTCAATTTTGTGCTATACCTATTATAAACATCATTCCACGTTGTAGCAGGGAATTCTCGAAGGCTTTCCTTGAGCCTCCTCGTAGCTTCCGAGCTTTTTTTGTTCAAATTACTTGTGAAAGCTATAGCTGCCCAGTTGTCAGGTACACGCGACAATGTCATTCTTTCTCTTTGAAATCTGTCCACAAATTCTCTAAGCAGTTCTGAGTCCCCTTGCTTGATTTTGAAAATATCCTCCATTCTTTTCTCTACTTTTTGAGCTCCCGAGTGTGCTTTGATGAAAGAATCTGCAAGCTCAGCAAAAGAATTTATAGAATTTTCGGGTAAAAGAAAATACCATGTTAGCGCACCTTTGGTGAGCGTTTAACTATATTTTTTGACTAATACTGATTCAATCTCCTGCTTAGCCAAATCGTTGCCTTTTACACCCGTCGTGAATGCAGTCACGTGATCTCGTGGGTCTGTCGTTCCATCATATTTTGGAATATCAGGCATTTTGAACTTTTTTAGAATTGAGAGTGGAGCAGCACTAGGTTTCTAGGGTTGTTGTGAATATCTATCCATATCTACCCCTTTGATATGGGCGTCACCCCGAGTATCTGCTCTATGCGCTCACTTTGCTCCTTGAGCTGTTTCTACAAGGTTAGTACCAAGTTTTGTAAATTTGAATTAACTAAATTACCTGGTTCTCCATCCTGCGATTCACTGGGGGTTCCACCGCTGCCTGAATTAACAATCCTGGAACGAGGGTTCTCCATAGTGTTGTTATTTGGAGTAGGTGTGAGAGTACAGTAGGTAACTGGCAAACCAAGGCCTGAACGGCTTTATTAACCTATGCGGTAATAAGTTTTTGCAAAGCCTCATCCATAGCTTCAACATTTTCGAATTGAGCCTGTCCATCAGTACGAGTACTAGGTTATTTGTATTCCTGCCCGTGCCTCTTCCTTTGCCATTTACTCGTATCTGTTGCAACTTGTGCCTCTTGGCTAGTTGTAATTCTTTGACCATTTGACCAGTCTACGTGTTTCGACACGTATTCGTCACGTCACATTTATATTTAAATACAATTTTTCCCAATACACAAGAGAAAATAGTATTAAAAGATTGTTTTGATTGAAAAGTGTATTTATTCGTTAAAGATTGGCGTTGCATGTATCCCACTAAAACTATACTATTAAATATGGAAAATACTGGAAATTACATTAAAATTATATACTTAACATTTAAAAAGAATGTTCTCAAATTCAATTTAACCACCTAACTATGATGACATGCCTACATCGCAATAAACTCACAAACTGACCAATAACTCGAGAATAAAGAGAAAAAAAAGACTTCTGGTACATTAATTAACTGATAAACCAAACTTAGTTGTCGAGATCAGTTACGTACGAAATCAATGTCCTACGCCTAATTCTCCCAGATCTGTGGACCACTGTTAGAGTTACGGAAAGGTTCATTCTAAATAGTACTAAATTAGCTTAAGACTAGTAATCAAGGGCTGAGGTAGGGTGTCCTTTACGGGTTCCACCGAACCCATTAGATTATGTGTAGATCTTATATTTATATTAGAAAATTTATTAAATTTGTATATAATTGTGAACCCAATAATTAAAACATGTTATGGGTTTGATGTCAAGACCCACAAACTTCAAATCCTAGTTCCATCTCTACAAGTAACATTATTAAAATGGATCAGAATCCTCTAGCACTTCCATCTAATTAATCATAATCCTTCTTTGAAATCGAAACATTCTTTACTTATCACAAAAAATCAATATCAAACCCCCATCATCTTGACTAACAAAGATAAAGAATAAGGAAAGCAATTTCGTACTCTTTTCCGTTTTGATTTTTTTTTTTTTTGGATTGGACAATGAAATTAAGAAAAAGAAATACACGTACTTACATCACTAGAGGACATTGTCCAATCAGGAAAAAAATAAAATAAAATAAAATACATGAGACTTTTTTTTTATTACAGCAACTATAGATATGCACAAAACTAAAAATAAATATAGAAAAAATTTGAAGATTTTTTATTTTATAAAAAAAATAGTAACAAATATGTTTTTCTACTAAACCTGTAAAATTGAAAGTCAACTTTGGGCTAATATACATTTATACCTTGGCGTAAAGTCAAGGCCTTAATTTTCAAGGTGGGGCCCAACCTATCATGAGGAAGACGGTCCTCTTTTATAGCACACGAAAAGTCGCCAGACGCGTCTCCAAAAACGGTTATCTCGAACCGGATTGAAGATTTACTAAACCGGAGATCGAGCCGAGTCAGCAGACATCAAAGAGGTTTCATCACCTTTTGGTTCCAAGCATTTAAACGACGGTAATTTGACGGCGTTTTTCACACTTCCAGAGGTGGAACCCTCACCGGTTTCAGCTCCAACTTTTGGTGATTTTATTGATGAACCTCTAGAAATGAATGGTGGTGCAATAGTGAAAACCCACCGGTCCGAATGTCCTTCCGGTTCGGACCGATCGATCCGTCTGTTAGATCTAGCACCCCTGCTGCTTCCCTCTCCAGTACCGGTTCTGTACCCTTTTCTTGAACTTCCGTTTCTTGGTAAGGCAACTCCAAAGCTCTTAGCCCGGTTCAATAATGCCCGGTTCATTACCTCCTTACGAATCCCCTCTGGTAACCTTAGGGTGTACCGGTCCAAATTCTCACCCGGTAGTACTAGTGAGTGGCCGGTTGAATGTGACCTGAACTTGCTAAATATCCTTGGCTTCATGGAAAATGATCTTGGTGAAAGAATCGGCATGTTGAAACTCAAGTTTCTCTTTACTCCCGGTTTAGTTGAACCCCCTTCTTCTTGCTTCTGAACCCGGTTCGGCACGTTGAAGCTCAAATTCCGCTTCACTCTCGATCTAACTGAACCTTCTTGTTGTTGCTGCTGAACCGGTTCTCGTTGTTCTTCGTCGCCCTCTATGCGTATCGAAACTTCTTCGTTTTGCTGTTGAAGCTCAGTCCCCGGTTGTTGTTGACCCTCTTGGTTCAACTCGGAAACTTGGGCCGGCGGTTCACCGGGTTGAGGGGCGAGGTTAGCTCGGCAAACCGGGCAAGTATCATGAGATTGAAGCCAAGCATCAATACATTCAGGGTGAAAAACGTGATCGCACTTAGGAATTAAACGCAGCGTTTCATCATCTTCAAACTCGTTTAAGCAAACAGCACACTCCAAAGCTCCTTTACCAATATGGTGATCCTTCACTTCAGCATATGTAAAGGTCGGAAAAGTCTCAATAATGGCTGCATCAAGTCCACGCGCCGCTGCAGCACGGCGGCGCATAGACAGAGCTCGCCGAACGCTGCCGCTAGTAGAGGACTGAGTACAGTGTCGGATGTAAACAGAGAAAGCGGCCATGAAAAAGAGCGCTGCAATTAGAACAATTATGATAATTGCCAGAGGTGGATTGAGCTTTGCATATTGAAACTCACTTTGATTATTTTGTGGCTGTGCCGCTGCTTTGGGAATTATTACTTCTAATAGACATGAGAAGAGGAACACAAAGAGAAGATAATCAGAAACTGACGAGTTCTGCTTAATTTTAGAATTACCCATGTCGCATAAATCTAAGGAAATGACCTTGGAAGTTAATAGATGGTGCTTATATATAAGCTTTGAATACCAAGATTTTAAAAATGAACTTGTTTTTGCAATTTGTAGCCGTAGGGGGTTGGGTTTGATTGACCAGCAAGAAAGAAAGAAAGGGGGATCCTACTTGGCAGATGGAATTGAAAAGGCAGCTTCTTCAAGAAAATGCTTAATTGGTAGCTCTGTGTATAAAAAGAGAAGATAGGCTCTCTTAATCATACAGGCTGCCGAGTTCTTAACAATTTAATTCGGTTACTAATATTTTGTTATTTTGGTTATAGCCAGTGGTTTCAATATGGGCGAGGCCGGGCTATTCCAGCCCATCTCAGGTGGACTTTAGCAATTGATGGGTTGGGCTGGGTTAGCCCACTATTTTGATGGGTTTTATAATGATCAGTCCATCCCAGTCCTATGTGGGCTGCGAGCCCCCATATGCCGGCTCATTTTTTTCTAAAATATAATTTTATATTTTTTCTTTAAGTTCTAACTTAAAAAAAATAAATATTTAAAAGCTAAAAAAATTACATTGGAATTTTTTTAGAGAACTTAATACTTATACTGTTCCAATATATCACAATAAATACTAAAAAAGTAAAAGACAAGACTATATTTCATTCAATAAAAATCAAAACTCAAAACAAACTATTCAAGAGAACGTCCATGATGCTTAACGCTTATGGGATATCCAGCACATCATCTTCATTAATCACATTTGAATCCTCTTGTGAGAAGATTGTCTTAACATCTTCACTTTCACTTACATTTACAATTTGTATGCAATATTAGTTAGTTAAATATAAAAAATAATTAAATTTTTAAAACTAATTAACGTTTTAAGACTTTGGTCTTCTAATATGATGAGCTTAATAAACTTTAAGCTTGGAATACTCTTCTAGATATTTTTTATGTCATATAATTTTGATTTATATTTTATATATTTTAAATACACATTTTTATTAGGTCCACGGGCCGGCATAGCCCAACCTCAGTCAAGCCTCACGGGCCATAGGCTTTTTTGGGCCGGGATTAAAAGCCTCGTTCATAAATGGGCTCCAATAATTCTAGCCCAGCCCTACTAAATTACGGGCTGGGCTGGCCCAACGGGCCAAGCCCATATTGACGGTCTACGTTTTTCATATGCCTCAGCGAGGCGTAAACCTCAGACACGCGGCGTAAGCTCCATAGATATTTAATTTTTAATATTTTATAAAATAATATAATTACAGTAAATATTTATAAATAGGTAAAATTGTATAAAAATTGAAGAAAACTATAAATATGTGAAATATATATATATATATATATATATATATATATATATATATATATATATATGTGCTTCGTCCCCACAAAAAACTAGTCAAAACAATCTATTATACGCTACTTACAAGCACAAATAACTTGAGTCGAAAAGAGTAAAGTTTTCTATATGGAAGAACAAAAATGATGACTTTGCTACTATGAAGGAGAATGAAGTTCTCTTTGTATTTGTACAAAAAAATTGAATATTCGTTGTTTTTGGAAGATATTAGCAGACTAGCTGACAAGATAAAGAATTAGGAAAGACCATAAATTAATGCTCCAATCAATAAAAAAAGGTCTTCATTTTTAAATTTAATACATTTCAATTCCTTTTTAAAACTTCTGAGAATTTTGGGTATTATATGAGGACTTATTCAACAAATTTTATTTTAATTTGAATTTTTTTTTATTTCCGCTTCACTACAAAAACGTGCCTCAAACTTCCGGACATACGCCCCGAATTGCTGGGTGTACGCCTCTTGAGACTTTCGCCCCACATCATCGCCTCGGGGCATTTTTGATACGCCTCGCCCCAAGGCTCGTCCCGGGGCTCGCCCCGAAAATGTTTTTTAAAACACTGGTTATAGCTATGACTATTCCCGCTTTCTACACAGAATATTTATATTGATATTAACTATTAGCAATGACAAAAAGATGGATAAATGTAACCCTAAATTTAATATCAGAATTAGTATCCTAATACCTAGGGGCGTATCTAGGGGTCAGGGGCATGTGAACGCATGCTCCCTTCCCTATATTATTTATAATAGTGTTATATTTTTTCTTTAAAAAATTATAATTGTGTGTGCTCAAGCTCAAAATATTATACGATACATTATTTATTGGGCACACCTCTCTAAGAGAGGTTGGGAGTTCAAATCTTATGTCAATCTTATTATTCTTTGCCTTTCTTTTTTTGCTAGAATTAGGCACCTCCACGGAAAATGGGCACGTCTGGTGTCACTTATTGTGTATTAATTAAGTATTTTTTGGTTTAATTTTTTCTTTCAAAATTTTCAAGTCTAACACATTAAAATTCTTATTCTTCTTTTTTCACCTTAAAATATTACTCCCTCTAGTCCTAATTTATGTGTCATGCGTTTTTAGTTCGTCCAAATACGACTATTATACTTTTTTTTATTTAAAAATAATTTAACTTTAAAATACCTAATTACCCTTAATAAATTGAGTTAATATTTATAACTTAAACTCTGTATCGAGTCAAATATTGCCACATAAGTTAGGATAAAAGGGGTGTATAATTAAATGATATGTATATTAAAACTAGTAGTAGATGATAATGTAGCATATAATCAAGGCTTAATTAATCTCACCATTTTCGATATTGAGTAATATATATATATATATATATGAAAGAAAATTACTATTCTTAAAAAAATTTGGTTTGAACTTATAATTTCAAAATCGTAATGGGTGCGATAGTAAGAACTAAAGGTTAAACCGGCATATATTCTAAATTCATCTCGTAGGGACAGTGCATCCATCTTCTCAAAATTCTGGATTCTACTAATACCAAAAACTAAAAAACCCTAAAGGGTCGTTTGGTATGCGGGCTAAATTATCCTGGGATTATAGTCCCGAGATTATACCTATTACTATTTTATCTCACATGGGAGGTGGAATAAAATTATACCAAGTTTGATGGGATAAGATGTGATATCCAGGATTAAGTCTGGGACTAAGTTGATACCATGTTTGGTTGATGGTGTAATTTTATCCCGGGATAAATTTATGCCATCAACCAAATATAGTATTAATTTAATACCACACTTCATCCCCATCTTATCTCAACTTATTTCGCGTACCAAACGACCCCTTAGAGTTATAAAAAATGTGAGAAAAGATAGGAAAGTGAGAGGAAAGAGTGGTCTCTACTTGACCATTTTTGTTTCTTGGTAGCTAAATAGTATCCGTAATCGGGGGGAGGACAAACGACTGGGTCGGGTCAGATATAAGACGGGTCAAAAATTAGTAATGCAAAAACGGATAAATTATTCGACCAGACCCATATTCCATACAAATAAAAAATTGGTTAACCAGTGGATAATATGCATATCCATATTATTTATGACTTATTGAATATGATTACTTTTGAGAGAATTTCTAATCTTCCAAACTTGAGTAACCCTCAATTTGAGGCTTTATAAATATAAAAGTTAAACCGATTAGTTATACATTAATTATCCATTTTTCTAAATGAATAATATGATTTTTATCCATGTTTAATCCGTTTTTAAAAAATTCATTATCCAACCCATTTTTTTATGAATAATATGAGTAGTTAACTATTTTATTTTGCTTCCACTATTCGCAATGAAACAAAAATGTGATTTTCGTCCATTAATTATTGCTTCATGAATCACGTAAGAAAAAGGAGGAAAGCAAAAGAATCATGGTGAGAAGTCTAGAGTGATCTTCTAGAATAATTTTATTTCATTATTTAAATTTTAAGTGGCGGAAAAGCTAATTAAAGTCGTTGTGGAATATTAACTTTTCCAGGTCCATATCGAGCTTTGGAATATAACCGCGTTCAAATTGAGATCCAACTGTATAATTTTAATTTCACTATTTCTTTCACGAATCGAAAATATTATGGTCCACCATAATAATATATCTTTCGAACAATATAAGCTGTCACTTATTTTTTCTTAGATATAAGAGAACATTAAGTTTTATTTGAATTACTTCTAGACGATTGCCTGATTAATTTGTAAGAAAATAAAAAAAGGAAACAGTTGCTTCTTTAAAGAGACATGCATGCACAAAGACTAATATAACTTTTTTTTTTATTGTTGGATGTTAAAATACAATCTTGAAAACATTACTACTCTTGTTTGGAATTTCTTATTGTTGGGATATATACTATTAACAATGAATTTTAGTTTGGATATAGTATTTATTATGGAACAATTGTTTATTCAATTTTAATAAAGTTTTAAATAACTCATATATTCATTTGTCGTGTCCTTTACTTATATAGTAGTTGGTTTAGTGTATAAAGTTTAGCTTATATACAGAAGATTAAATCATCGGTTCTTATAAGTATAAAGATTATGTTCACAATCTAATGATGGAATTGGACAAACCATCATCAATGATTGTAGCACAAGATTAAATATAATTTATCTTGACTATGAGAATGATTTAATTCCGACTTCTTGGGCTAGTACATTTTGTATGTATTGAACGGATCAAGTAGAGATAAGTATTTTATACTGACTTAATAAAATAAATTCTCTAGCCATTAAATGTACTTACACTCTTAATCTTGATATAATTATTATTAGTTGTGTATATTATTATTGTTTTGATTTATTAAAAGGCAAGATCCTTTCGTGGGTCAATATGCCTGGTAAATTGGATAATGATAATATACATTGGCAAAGTAATAGTTAGTTGATGGAATCCATTTCTCGGTATAGAGATTGATGATACACCTTTATGAAAGCTTATAAGTTTTCATGTGTAAACCCTGCAAGTGGATTTTGTATCCGTCACATGAAATAAGTTAAGCGAAAGTCTAAAGGAAATAGTCAATGAATTAAATTGTTAGTAATTTAATTTATTTGATTAGTATCTAAATCTTAACATGAGGTGTTAAATAATGTTTAATGGAAGAATTTCTAAATTGAACTAAGGAGTGCAATTACGAATTTTTAGTGGAATAATTCGTAATTTATTATGGTAGTATTAATTCGGATATTTCGAATTAAGTCCATAATAGGAAGCCTCGATAATTAAATACTGCGGTCCCTGCTGTGACCGAATAAATAAGAATTAAATGGAATTATATTTCTTGGTGGAAAAGTAAAGGTTTAGAAAAATGTTTTAAGCCCTAAAACCTGTGGCTATATAAAGAGGTCATCTTCAATAAGGAGACCTGAGTTTTTTTACTACACGATTTTCCTAGAAGAAACTCGCCCACACGAGTTTCGCTAATTCCGAGCATTATTTGGGTCACACAGCAGAAGACCGTGGAACTGGAGGATGATCTCGTGGATGGTTTTTGTGCATGCTTGAAGGTCTTTTGGTGATTGCAGTCACGCTTCAAGAAATAAGTATCGATTTTATGTTTAATTAAAATCTATGATTATGTATTGTCTATATTACATGCAAGTGATCCTAGCTATTTGTTTCCGCTGTTCATACCTGGTTTCCATCACTTATACCATTTTCGAAATAGATACACCATTGAAAGTGTAAGTACTCTTGGAATCAAAGGGATTTAACGGCCGGTTTCACGTTTTAAATTAACATCTAAACGGAATAATGGAGCACAATATCTTAGCTTCTTTTTCCAATGAGAAACACTTGGGTGGTTGAATGGTCTATTCATAGACGGCATCACATTTGACAAGATGGTGAATTGCGTTAGAAGTCTAACATTAGCATGTTTTCCTATGATAACACCGCTTTGTATAATTAGGCAGCCGCCACCCTTAGTAAAGAGAAGGTTGCCAAATGTTCAGAAGAATCAACATTTAATCGCATGCCATCAGTGCTTAATATTCTTCTAAGTATACATACTTTCTTCTCTTCTTGGTATCTAAAATCTTTTGCATCCTATTCTGTTAAGTATTGCTTAATAATATTTTACGTTAAATTCTCACATAGCTTACGTGCAGAGGCAGACCCACATGGTGTCAAGGGGGTTCAGTTGAACATGCTGAAAAATTATATTGTATGTATTGATAAATTATACTTAAGATGATATTTGTGTAGAAATTAAAAAATTGAACCCACTTCGCCCAAACATGCTCTTGGTCGAGGTGGTTAAGCAGTTCAAGCTATCTAGGCGGTGCTAAGTTCGAGTCCCGTTTTGTCCATTTTCTAATTGTTCTTTCAATCTGTATTGTGGGACAAGTGTACGCAACCGATGACCAAGAAGATAAGTGTGTTTCAAATTAACCAGAGTCCCTCTAATATTACTCTCATGTCCACTCGTTTGTTATTTTACTATGTTACTTTAACTTCCTTTTTGCCAGAATACAATTTATTCTATAGTTTAATCTGCTAAAAAAATCAAACCTACCTACAAAGTGAAATTTGTTCGTTATTTCTTAAAATTTGATAAAATGCAAGTACATTTGTTGAAATTATTTATAATTAGTTAGTTTTATTTAGTTTAGTAACGTTTATTTGTTTTATATTTAATTTTCTAGTTTGGTATATAGCTCCAAAAAATTGTTACTTGAATTAGTTTAGTATTTATAGATTTATTCTCTTCGCTCTTTCAGATAACAACTTCTTATCAGTAACAAAGAAAATTTAAATATTTTAGAGTTAATAAATTTTTGTTAAATTGAATTTTTGAAGTAAAATTTGTAAATAATTAAATAAATTTCTACAAGCAGATAGATAATTTTTTTGTACTTTTTAAAAATATTTTTAATTATGTTAAAACTATAGAGTGCCCAACTATAAAATAACTTCATTTTGAGATTGTGTTAAGAATAATAAATAAATAAATAAATAAATAAATAAATAAATAAATAAATAAAATGATCAAATCTTCGTCGTCATACCCAACACTATTTATACTATTACTTGCGCTCGTCTTTGACTGAACCCGCTTGCGCAAATCCTAGGTCTGCCACTGCTTACGTGTATGAGTTATAATAGCCTGTTATACATGCTCAAACATATATATGTATATGTATGGTGTTGAACAGTTCCAGCCACTTGCACTAATTTTTAATTAATATGATATTAGTGCAAGACTCTTTATAGGGTAAAATATGCTATGCTAGGTGGCTGCTTAAGAGAATGACACGTGCAACCTAAGGCGAGGGATAGTTAGAACTGAAGATAATTATCTCGTTTGTCACCGGAAAGAATGACACTCATAAAAATACAATAAATACCCTTTGCCCAGTGGCATTTAATGGAGAATATTCCATAGCATTTAGTGCGCTGCCCATTACAAAGAATTTGTCATTTATGCTCACCGTTACACCTTCATCAATGACCCTCATAATTGACATTAAAGAAGAGCATAATCCTAAGACCTTGTTCCCTAGGCGTAACTATAAGTAGTGAGATCTCTTATCATTGTAAGGGGGGAATTTTCTAAAAAACTTATGCTATAATCTATTAAAAGCTTACACAATTTTACTTTCTTGTTCTTTGGTTTCATCACTATTGTGCCCGAAAGCTCTACCCCCCGAATTATTATTTTTCTTGATTTTTTGTTCATCTCAAGCCTAAGTATTGCGTATTATTTAAATTATTTTATTATTTTAATTAATTCACTTATTTAGAAACCACGTATAAATTTAACTATACCATTTTAGGGGTAAACAATTTGGCGCTGTCACGATCCGAATTTTCCATCCTCGGGAGTCGTGACGATGCCTATTCATGAAAGCTAGGCAAACCGAGTATTATAGATTCATTAACCTTTTTACTTAGCCTTTTTAATAATTCATTATAACAGGTGATCAGCAACGAAAATATTATAATAAACAGAAATGCGGAAGACGAAAACTAATAGTTTAACCATATACTAGTGCAGAATCCAACATATAACTCTACCCAGAATTTGGTGTCACAATGTCACGGACTGTCTACGAATACTACAAACAGTGGTCTGAAAGATAAATAAAAAGATGTCTCTGAAATACATAAAAGAAACATAATGGAAAGATAGAAGGGGACGCCAAGGTCTGCGAACGCCTGCAGGACTACCACGGGTCTCCGCCACTGGACTGAAGGCAGCAACCTCACTGTGGTCCTAAAGTTGCAGTACCGGGATCTGCACACAGTGCAGAGTGTAGTATCAACACAACCGACCCCATGTGCTGGTAAATGTCTAGCCTAACCTCGACGAAGTAGTGACGAGGCTAGGACAAGACTACCAAATAAATCTGTGTAGTTATATCATATACATCAAGTAATAATGACAGAAACTAGCAGTTAAAGATGGGAAGGGGAAACATACTGCGGGGAATATCATATACAAATAAAATTTCAGTAAAGAAGTGAAAGGAACACAAAAATTCAACTGTAAGCAAGAATAAGAAAATCAATGACAAGTGCACGACATCACCCTTCGTGCTTTTACCTCACTCAACTACCGTTTTACCTCTTGTTTCTACCACCAATTCGCTTGTATCTAGCCACAATTTACTTAAAGATATCAATAAATGCTAAATGAATAAATTCTAATGCATGAAAATAGGTTTTCTAATGATTTTCCCAAAAAGTCAAAAAATCGACCCCGGGCCCACATAGTCAAAACCCGAGGTTTGAACCAAAATCTGATTACCCATTCACCCACGAGTTCAAATATATAATTTATTTTAAAATCGGACCTCAAATTAAGGTCCAAATCCCCAAAATTTGAAAAATCCTAAGTTCTACCCAGAACACCCATTTTCTCCCATGAAAACCCTTGATTTTGAATTGAAATCATGTGAAAAGATGTTCTATATTGAAGAAAATGAATTAGAAATAACTTACAATTGATTTGGAGAAGAACTTTTCTTTAGAAAATTGCCCAAAAGAGCTTAGGGTTTGAGAGACTTTGAAAAATGAAGAAAATTTCGTCTAAGTCCCAATTAACTGGTCGCAGCTGTCGCAATTGCGACATGAGCTTCGCAATTGCAAAGCTCGCAAATGCAAACAAGGCCTTGCATTTGAGAACCTAGGCATTGTCTGATAACCTCACAATTGCGAACAAGTCATCGCAATTGCGATACTGGCCCTCCCCTGATGACTTAGCATTTGCGAAGGAAGGTTCGCAATTGCGAACACTGGCAGGCTGGGCTTTCTTCTCAAATGCGATCAAGCCCTTGCAATTGCCAAACCTGTTAGGCTTGCAATTGCGAAGCCTGACCTCGCAATTGTTAGATCAGAGCCTGCAACACAACTGAACCTGCAACAACCATTTCTCTAAGTCCAAATTCACTCTGTGGCCTATCCAAAACTCACCCGAGCCCTCGGGGCTCCAAACCAATCATGCACGCAAGTCCAAAAATATCATACAGACTTGATCGTGCGATCAAATCACAAAAATAACATCAACAACTATGAATTAAACCTCAAATTCATGAAATCACTCAAGATCATCAAAATTACTATTTTCTCAAATAAAGGTCCATTTTATACTAAACGAGCTCCGATTCTTACCAAACTTCACAGATTTAACTTAATTATTATATAATACCTGTACCGGGCTCCAAAACCAAAATACGGGCTCGATACTATCAATTTCAAACCTCTTTTTATTTCCAAAATCTCTTATAATTTTAGTTTAACAATTTCTTTCAAAAATTCATTTCTCAGGCTTGGGACCTCGGAATTCAATTCCGGGCATACGCCCAAGTTTCATATTTTACTACAGACCTTACGAGACCGTCGAATCACGGGTTCGGGTCCGTTTACCAAATGTTTACCAAGGTCAACTTTAATTAATTTTAAAAGCCAATTGCCTTATTTTACTTAGTTTTCACATAAAAGCTTTTCGGAAGCGCGCTTGGACTGTGCACGCAAATCGAGGTGAGACAAAAAAGAGTTTTTTTAATGCCTCGGAACACAAAATTTACTTTCAAAACGAGTGATGACCCAAATTCTCAACCCTCATTGGTCCGCCAAATGACGCTTTTACCCTTGAAAAATGGAATATGTAGCACATATGATGCATCAAGATGGTCTTTTATTTTTGGGTATACTTGTCCTAGACGGACCCAACCCCTGTGTTGAGTCCCCAAAGTCAAATGCACATGATGCAAACAAGCGTTCCTACTAAGGATCCGACATGAGGCTAAGTTTTTCTAGGTTTAAAACCTGGGTGTATTGTTCTAGACTTGGTATACCCGAGCGGACAACTCGAGCCGAGGGGGGCTACGTATCGGGAACCAAAAAGCCATCCGGCTTTGTAACTTGTCTGAACCTCTTTCTAAATTAGGATATGACACTAACATAAAAGAAGTCACGCCAGCGTGCACTTCCCCGAAGATGAGAAGAGAAGGGTTTCGCAGCAGTTTATATACAGTTCAAATAATATCAAAGTGGTAAAAAGCAACATTTAGCACATTAGGCCCAAAGATGTAATACAAATTAGATAATAAAGAAAAGCCAATTATAAAAGCTATTCTAAGCTCGAATTCTAAACCCTGAACCAGAAGTTCTGGGTTCTTGTCCCCAACAGAGTCGCCAGAGCTGTCACACCTCCTTTTTCTACCCCGGAAGGGGTATAAGGGATTTTTCCAATTAAAGTGACAATAACCGAAATGAGATTATTTATATCAAATTCAAAGTCTCCACTTGGGATAATTTATGGTGTCCCAAGTCACCGGTTTAAAATCCCAAATCGAGGAAGTTTAACTCGTATTTATGGTCTGCGAACACAGAAATCCGGTAAGAAACTGTTAACACGGGAGAATGTGTTAGGCATTCCCGGGTTCCGTGGTTTTGGCACGGTACCTCAACTATTGTTATTGGCCAAATTATCTGATTAATTACATATTTAAAACTATTGTGCATCCTATTCCTTGTACCCTATTTAATTAATTATTGAATTATTCTGGAACAAGTTACGATTGTCGTACACTTGTTTGTTTGGTACACATTGCGAATCGTATCATGGGAAATGTACTCACGATCTACAATATATTTATTTTATTAATAGGATTAAATTGTGGCCGGGTCACATAAATGTACCTCCAGATTTTAGAAATTAAGCATCACAACTACGTCACGGGAACCGTACCCGTAGTCACGATGATTTATTATTAATCACGCCTAAGGAAAAAGCTACGATGTTTATGAATATTAACGGCCTAAGCATGCTCCTAACAATCAAATCAATTGAATAATGCAATAAAGGTTACAGTTTCAATATCTCATTTCAATTTAGCCCAACAACCCTACAACCCGACATGAAAGCTCAATTTCACAAACTTTAGTACCCGAGCCCTTTAATCTAATTTGACGTAGCTCAACCGACGAATAGCAACCCAATTTCTATACTATGACAAAATCATGTTCAGCTATAACCAATTCGAGTAAACACGATCAGATAACCGAGAAAGAAAATTCAAAACCATGGAGAATAATTACAGAAACAACGGGATCACATCACCAAACAAATAATTAACATTAAGCTCGAATAAAAGAAATAGAGAATGAAAGTGTTGACCTCAATATAGCCGGAAAATTGATTGTTTTACAGTTTTGAACTCATAAATGTGACAAACTACGGGCGAAACTTGAATTAGTACCGCAAAACTCAAACAAACCCGGATTCAGACCCAAACAAGCTCAAGCAATGAACTTCCGATATTAAAACTCCAACTCTATTTTTGTTTTGATTTTGTTTTTCCGAAGTGATATTGAATCAAAAGAAACCAAAACATCTTGGTATTTTCTTCATTGTAGTAATCATATTAGTCCATTTCTGTATCCCATTTGTGCAAATCAGTTGTCACCTTATAAATACAAAGGGACATAAAAGCGGCTACTTGTGCAAAATTGGCAGAAGTAGAAAAAGGAAGAGCATAATAGCTCCTTTTTTCCTAGAGATTCAAGAGGTTTTGGCTGATGGTTCTGGAGAAGATGACTGTGTGTGGAGGCAGAAGGGTGGTCCGACGGCTTTGGGCAACGAAGCAGTGGTAGATGGGTCTTAAAATGGGGTGGCCGGCGGTAATGAGTTGAAGAAGAGTGAGACTCATCTTTGGGGGGTGTTCTAAGGTTAGAGATGAAGAAAGCAGCAGCTGGTCGTTTGTGTGGTTGGCGTGATGGTTCAGTGGTGGCCGTTTGGTGGTTGGCATGATAGTGTCGCGGCTGACATGGAGATGGAGTTCTTGCTAGGGTTTTTTTTGTGAAGAAGAAGACGGTATATGGTTTTGCGTCCCCCCAAATCTGCTGGAACGACTGGCTCTTCTTCGATCTCAAAAAACGGCTCCCCAAGACTAGGTTTTTTTGTTCTTTTTAAGCTTCTTTCTAGGGTTTTAGGGGTATTAAGTGTCACGACCCAAACTGGAGGGCCATTACTAGCACCCGACCATACTTGCCGAGCACCAACATACATTTTATCTAACCTTCTTTATTATCTTTTAGGGCTGATGAGATCAATATAAATGGTAGACATGGATCATGGACAACCAACCATAAAATATGATGGCATGAACATACATAACATGGGATGACCAGACAATCAAGAAACTATACGTATATGGTACGAGCTACCAGCTACCATGAAAGACTATACAACAAAAACCAGCCGACAAGACATACCAAACTATACATGAGTCGACACCTGTCTATGAGCCTCTAAAGGAGCATAAATGCTACAACATAGCCGGAACAGGGCCCCGACATACCCATAACGTCTATAACAAAAATGCATACCAAGACCACGGCAAGTCCGAAGTGGGGGAGCTGCACCTGCCTGTCTATGACCTGCAACACGACATGCAGCGTCCACAAATAAAAGGACGTTAGTACGAATAAAGTACTGAGTATGTAAGGCAGGGACCATAAATACGATTAGTAATGTAAGCAAGGATAGAGAATATACAACCTGTAACATCTTAGTACCTCTGAGGGCTACTTACATGAAATGCATGATACATATGTATAAATACATAAACCTTTAAAGCATTCGCCTCTGTGGGCATCATCATCATCATATCGTACCCGGCCATAATAGGCTCGGTAGAATCGTACCCGGCCACGTGGAGCTCGGTAAAACCCAACTGATCAGTGGTTGCACAATAGGTGCCGTACCCGGCCAACTATAGCGTGGCTCGGTAGAGTAAAATAGATACATATATATAATGCATGCTCGACTCATGGAATCACATTCTAAACCTTTCGGAGTGACGTAAGGTCGGTATCCTCTGTACACGTTATTAGGACTAACTCTTCACTATGAACCTTATAAGAATCAGGAAGTACCAACAACATTGATAACATAATAATAAGAGAAGCAACATTAACATCAATCGTTCCATAAGAGGGAAAACAATGTAAGTACTGCTAGCTTCTAAGAGTAGAGTATCTTGGAAGCTCGTTCATTACATTATGTACAATCGGAGTCGTGCAAAAGAAGGAAAGGGATAGCCTCACATACCTTGTATATACTGCCCCAATCTCAAGCTATGCAATTGTCAAAACTCCTTAGTCTACAATAAGAGAAACGATACTATCGTTATCATTTAAGCGTCATAACTATTATGTATCGACCACAACCTATTTTACGATGAAACGGACAGCACCTCCCCTATATATATGACCTCACACCATTCAAAACAGTCACCAAACAGCCCAAACAACATCAATAATAAACATATTGAGCCTCCCAAAATAGTCCACACACAGCCTAATCACTCCATACATACGACGACCACCGTAGTCGTGTCAAACAACCTGGAAATGTTACGAATAACTATCAGCCCATAACCCTACATATATATGGTGTTTCTCCACACCCTTCCTCCTCCAAAACTCCACAAGATAGTAGTAAAATACGCAGCCCAACAACAACGCAAAACAGTCCACAAAACAATAACATTACTACCAAGCCTTTCGATATATATCTCACAAGTTCTAGCTTCAATGGCTTAGCCGCAACTTGGATAATCTTAAATACATATAGAGTAAGAGGTTCCTTACCTTTATACAGAAAGAACAACTCCAATTTGACCTTAAATTTCCATGAAATATCCCTCCAATGCTGCCACAACAACAAAAAAGCGAAACTAGCGATCAATTAGTGTTTTTCGGCACTAGAATCACTTTAGAAGGCTTGAAATCACCTAGGATTGATATTAAGAACATGAGGGAGTATTTACAGAACATAAACCCTTTAAAACAACCTCCCACACGAGCTGGAACGACACAAAAATGAGCAACAACAAGAAGAACAAGAGACTTACTAGCGCCACGGAATTCCCAACACTTGATTTGTGTTATTTGCCCTTTTTTGGGTCTTGAATATTGAGAGAACCTTGAGAGGATGTTCCTAGGGTTCTAAGGTCTGAAAATAGTGAGAAACAATGACTTAAAACGGGTTGAAGGCATCCTATATAGGTCCAAATATCTTAAACCGCCTTAGTGGGCCCCATAGAGAGGTGCTTGGCGCGGTCTCGCAAAAATGCGAATATCTCTCTACTCTGAGATCGTATCGATGAACGGTTTAATGAGTTAGAAACTAGACTAATTGATCTTTAATTTTGTGGGTAGATCACCCCGTAATTCCTTATAAATTAGGATAAAAGCTTAGAAACATTTGATCTAATGTTTAAGTAAAATTATGAACCTAAGTTGCGACAACTTTTGTCGACTTTTGTTTCATAACTCGTTTGACTTCAAGACTTATGATACGGATATTATATGATTCAAACACCTTAATACATGACCTTGAGTGTATTAAGAACCTATAGGTTTACCTGAAAATACGAGTTACAACATCCTCGATTCGTTTAACTTCTAATACTTATTAATCACCATTATACACCCTTGTATCACTTAAGACAAATAGAATTAACTTCTTATCATCTAAAAGATAATTCCTTCTTGGATTTATGTTAACTAATATATGGCATGAACTAACACATGTGGATATGGGTTGTAACACCCTCCCCCCCTTAGGAACATTCGTCCTCGAATGTAAGGGTTCATGGGGAGTTTAAATCATCGTGGATTCCAATGGAAATTTCCGATCAATTTTCCCCTATAAAATGGTCACTAGCAAAACTTGCAAGCAATTAAGCCCAACATATGGCTTCACAAGGCTACACAAAGCATTATTCATATTTACATTATCTACATATCACCATTTTGTATTAAGGAGGAGTATTCTCAAATTATTGCTTACCTCATAGAGTCGTTTCACCTTCCAATGTATCCTGTCTTCCACCAGCATCCTTGTTATCTTCATTCTGGAATAGGTAAGGGTATTTAGACTTCATCTCCTCTTCTTCTTCCCATGTCATTTCTTCCATATTTTTGTTCCTCCACAATACTTTGACGGAAGCTACATCTTTTGTTCTCAGCTTGCGGACTTGTCGATCTAATATCGCCACTGGCACTTCTTCATATGATAGGTCCTCTGTAACTTGTACATCTTTGATAGGGACGACTTGAGAATGGTCTCCAATTCATTTCCTCAACATAGATACATGGAATACTGGGTGGACAAATTCCAATTCGGATGGCAATTCTAACTCATAAGTAACCTGTCCAATTCGTCGAAGAATTTTATACGGCCCGATATACCTTGGACTCAACTTATCTTTCTTCCCAAAACGCATAATACCCTTCATTGGTGAGATCCTCAGGAAAACCCAATCACCAACCTCAAACTCTAGATCATGACATCGGACATTAGAATAAGATTTTTGCCCGCTTTGTGCCGTCTTCAATCACTCCTGTATCACTTTCACCTTCTCAATAGCTTGGTGAATCAAATCTGGCCCATATAATTCTGTTTCACCGACTTCGAACCATCCAACTGGTGATCTACATCTTCTCCCGTATAGTTCCTCGTATGGGGCCATTTTAATACTGGAATGGTAGCTATTATTGTAGGCGAATTCTATGAGTGGAAGATGGTCATACCAATTTCCCTTAAAATCTAGAACACATGCTCGTAGCATATATTCTAGTGTCTGAATGGTACGTTCAGCCTGTCCGTTAGTCTGCGGATGAAATGCAGTGCTGAGATTTACTTGTGTGGCTAAACCTTTCTGGAAAGACCTCCAAAAGTTAGCTGTAAATTGAGCTCCTCGGTCTGATATAATAAATACCGGCACACCATGAAGCCTAACAATCTCCTTGATATACAACTTCGCATAATCTTCAGCTGTGTAAGTTGTCTTACCTGGCAGAAAATGGGCACATTTTGTAAGTCGATCAACTATCACCCAGATGGAGTCAAACTTATGATAAGAGCGAGGTAATCCAATAAAGAAGTCCATATTAATCACCTCCCACTTCCAAGTCGGAATCTCTATATTCTGAAGCAATCCACCGGGTTTCTGATGTTCTATCTTTACTTGTTGACAATTGGGACACTGGGCTACAAATTCTGCAATAGACTTCTTCATGTTATCCCACCAATACTTCTCCTTGACATCATGATACATCTTTGTCGAGCCGGGATGGATGGAATATCGGGATTGATGAATCTCATTCATAATCTTCTCTCGCAACCCTGCCACATTAGGCACACATAATCGGCCCTGGTATCTCAGTGCCCCATCTCTTCCGATCTCAAAAGCCATACTTTTACACTGCTGAATGCTCTCTCTTAATCGTACTAAGATAGGATCTTCATATTGCCGTGCTTTTACCTCGGCTACCAAAGATGATTCTGATGTATTCTGTACAGTAACACCTCCGTCATCAGAGTCTAACAATCTGATTCTCATATTGGCTAGCTGATGAAGCTCTTTAGTCAACCCCCATCTACCTGCCTCAATATGTACTAAGCTTCCCATTGATTTACGGCTGAGAGCGTCTGCCACAACATTGGCTTTACCGGGATGATACAATATCTCGACGTCGTAGTCTTTCAATAATTCAAGCCACCTACGCTGCCTCAAATTCAACTCTTTCTGCTTGAAGATGTATTGTAAACTCTTGTGATCTGTGTAGATGTCAACATGGACGCCGTATAAGTAGTGCCGCCATATCTTCAAAGCATATATTACTGCAGCCAATTCCAAATCATGGGTTGGATAATTCTTTTCATGCTTCTTCAATTGTCTTGATGCATAAGCAATCACCTTCCCACGCTGCATCAATACGCACCCCAAACCTATACCTGAGGCATCACAATATACCACATAACCTTCTGTTCCTTCAGGAAGAGTGAGCACTGGTGCATATGTCAATTGATTCTTCAGCTCCTAAAAACTACGTTCACAAGTGTCAGACCACTGGAACTTGGTAGCTTTCTATGTTAACTTAGTCAATGGTGATGATATAGAGGAAAACCCTTCCACAAACCGCCTATAATATCCTGCTAGCCCTAGGAAGCTGCAGACTTCTGATGGTGTTGTAGGTCTCGGCCAATTCTTTACTGCATCGATCTTCTGAGTGTCGACACTAATACCCTCGTCAGATATCACATGGCCAAGGAACGCTACTGAGTTCAGCCAAAATTCACATTTGGAGAGCTTAGCATATAACTTACGATCCTGAAGCGTCTGTAATACTATCCGCAAGTGGCCCGCATGTTCCGCCTCCGAACGAGAATATACTAGAATGTCATCAATGAATACAATCACGAACACATCAAGATAGGGCCTAAATATAGTATTCATGAGATCCATAAAAGCTGCTGGGGCATTTGTTAGCCCGAACGACATCACCAAGAACTCAAAGTGCCCGTATCTTGTCCGGAAGGCCGTCTTTGGAATATCCTTCTCCTTAACCCTCACCTGATGATACCCTGAACGTAAATCAATCTTGGAGAAATACTTGGCACCCTGGAGTTGGTCAAACAGGTCATCAATTCTTGGAAGTGGATACTTGTTCTTTATAGTAGACTTATTCAACTGTCGATAGTCGATACACATCCGTAACGACCCGTCTTTCTTCCGCACGAATAGGACTGGTGCACCCCAAGGTGAAGTGCTAGGCCTAATAAAGCCCTTATCCAGCAAGTCCTTCAACTGCACCTTCAACTCTCGCAACTCTGCCGGGGCCATTCTGTATGGAGGAATAGAGATCGGTTGAGTGTCAGGCAACACATCAATGCTAAACTCAATCTCCCTTTCAGGAGGAAGGCCTGGGAGTTCATCTGGGAAAACATCTGGGAATTCGTTGACCACGGGGATTGATTGTAAAGTAGGCGGTTTCACCTCCGCATCCCTAACGCGAACGAAATGATAAATGTAACCTTTTGAGATCATTTTCCTTGCCTTAAGATAGGAAATAAACCTACCTTTTGGTGTAGCAATATTCCCTTTCCATTCAATGATGGGTTCACCAGGAAATTGAAACCTAACCATCTTCGTACGGCAGTCAACATTTGCATAGCATGAGGCCAACCAGTCCATTCCCATTATCACATCAAAATCAACCATTTCTAACTCAAATAAATTTGCCGAGGTTTGACGACTACAAATCATCACAGTGCAACCTCTATATACCCTTCTAGCAATCACAAAATCTCCTATCGGAGTAGATACCACAAGGGGTTTACTTATCAATTCAGGTTCAATGCCAAACTTATTAGCCACAAAGGGTGTAACATATGATAATGTAGATCCTGGATCAATCAGCGCATATACATCATAAGAAAACACAGATATAATACCTGTAACAACATCTGGAGACGACTCGAGATCCTGTCGACCTACTAGAGCATAGGTTCGATTTTGAGCACCACTCGAACTCGGCACTGCACCTCTACCCCTACCACGACCTGTCGACTGCTGAAAACCCCGTGCTGGAGGTCGAACTGATGAGGAAGAACCAGACACAGATCCAGTCGGCTGAGCCATACCATCACCTCCTCTATTAGGACAATCCCGCATCATATGGCCAGGCTGCCCGCACGAATAGCATGCATCAGAACCTCGACGACACAGTCCAAAGTGGGCCTTGCCGCACTGATCACAATGTGGTGTTGGGGGTCTCATCTGACTAGTATCCCTGTGATGTTGCGAGCCAGATGCCCGCGAACTCTGACCTGGACCAGAATAGGATCGATCATATCGAGGCCTCTGAAACTGTGGAGGAGCACTAGCTACAGGTGGCGCCGAACTCCTCGAAAACTGTGGCCTGATGCGGCCTCTGAAGTCATCAGAATACCCTGCAAATCTCGCCCTCTTATGCTGGCCCCTATCCTGCTCCCTAACTGCCCTCTGCTGGCGCTTACGATCCTCTAGGGTCTGGGCATAAGCTTGAATACGGGAAATATCCATGCCCTCCACCAAGGAGGCTGTCGTACACTCATTTATCAGATGTGGTCCCAACCCATTTCACGAACATATGCACCCTATCACTCATCTCGGCCACCATATGGGGAGCATACCTTGCCAAAGAATCAAACTGCATACTGTACTCTCACACACTCATATTACCTTGTCTAAGGTTCAAGAACTTATCAGCTCTAGCTCGTCGTATCTCAACTGGCAAGTAGGGACAAAGAAAGGCCTCAGAAAATTCCTTCCACACAGCTGGAGGAGCGTTCGGACCCCTGGATCTCTCCCAACTATCATACCAGAGAACCGCTAAATCCCCTAGCCGATAAGAAGCCAATTCTACTACCTCTATATCACTAACATGCATAACCTGCAGTGTACGATGAACCTGGTCAATAGAAGTCTGTGGGTCCTCCTTGGGGTCTGATCCGGTAAACACTGGAGGGTCTAAATTAATAAAATCACGAACTTTTGTACTAACTGGTTTATCAACAGCACCTGTATTCTGTCTCTGAGCCTGAGCAACTACCAAGCTAGTCAACAACTGCAAAACACTCCGCATATCCTGGTCTGTAGTGCTAGACGGAGGAACTAGAGGCGCTGAGTGCCTTCTAATATCCTCTGGAGGATATGGAGTAGATGAGGTATGAGAGGGCATCTCACTCTGAGCCTCACTTTGTCCTGCTCTGGCTTGGGGCACCTGACTGGTACCCTCTCCCGCTGCTGTATTAAGCCGTCTACTAATCGTTTGATTCCTAGTCGAAGGCATCACTAAAAGAAAACAAGGTGAATATTAGAGACGAACACTTACGACTCAAACTCTACGCATGATCTAGATTCAGGAAGAAGGTAACAACCCTAGATGTCATGTAGCCTCCTGATTATAAATATGGCGCGCTACACATCCATAATCAAGACTCTACTAGACACGGCTCATAGACAAACCCTAGGACAGACTTACTCTGATACCAAGTTTGTCACGACCCAAACTGGAGGGCCATGACTAGCACCCGACCATACTTGCCGAGCGCCAACGTACATTTTATCTAACCTTCTTTATTATCTTTTAGGGTTGATGAGATCAATATAAATGGTAGACATGGATCATGGACAACCAACCATAAAATATGATGGCATGAACATACATAACATTGGATGACCAGACAATCAAGAAACTATATATATATATGGTACGAGCTACCAGCTACCATGAAAGACTATACAACAAAAACCAGCCGACAAGGCATACCAAACTATACATGAGTCGACACCTGTCTATGAGCCTCTAAAGGAACATAAGTGCTGCAACATAGCCAGAACAGGGCCCCGACGTACCCATAACGTCTATAACAAAAATGCATACTAAGACCACGACAAGTCCGAAGAAGGGATCTCGCCAATCACCGTTGAACTGGACAGTCTACTGTGGTGGGGGAGCTGCACCTGCCTGTCTATCAGGACCTGCAGCATGACATGCAGCGTCCACAAATAAAAGGACGTCAGTACGAATAAAGTACTGAGTATGTAAGGCAAGGAACCATAAATACGATCAGTAATGTAAGCAAGGATAGAGAATATACAACCTGTAACATCTTAGTACCTCTGAGGGCTACTTACATGAAATGCATGATACATATGTATAAATACATAAACCTTTAAAGCATTCGCCTTTGTGGGCATCATCATTATCATATCGTACCCGACCATAATAGGCTCGGTAAAAACGTACCCGGCCATCATAAGGCTCGGTAGAATCGTACCCGGCCACGTGGAGCTCGGTAAAACCCAACTGATCAGTGGTTGCACAATAGGTGCCGTACCCGGCCAACTATAGCGTGGCTCGGTAGAGTAAAATAGATACATATATATAATGCATGCTCGACTCATGGAATCACATTCTAAACCTTTTGGAGTGACGTAAGGTCGGTATCCTCTGTACACGTTATTAGGACTAACTCTTCACTATGAACCTTATAAGAATCAGGAAGTACCAACAACATTGATAACATAAGAATAAGAGAAGCAACATTAACATCAATCGTTCCATAAGAGGGAAAACAATGTAAGTACTGCTAGCTTCTAAGAGTAGAGTATCTTGGAAGATCGTTCATTACATTATGTACAATCGGAGTCGTGCAAAAGAAGGAAAGGGATAGCCTCACATACCTTGTATATACTTCCCCAATCTCAAGCTATGCAATTGTCAAAACTCCTTAGTCTACAATAAGAGAAACGATACTATCGTTATCATTTAAGCGTCATAACTATTATGTATCGACCACAACCTATTTTACGATGAAACGGACAGCACCTCCCCTATATATATGACTTCACACCATTCAAAACAATCACCAAACAGCCCAAACAACATCAATAATAAACATATTGAGCCTCCCAAAATAGTCCACGCACAGCCTAATCACTCCATACATACGACGACCACCGTAGTCGTGTCAAACAACCTGGAAATGTTACGAATAACTATCAGCCCATAACCCTACATATATATGGTGTTTCTCCACACCCTTCCTCCTCCAAAACTCCACAAGATAGTAGTAAAATACGCAGCCCAACAACAACGCAAAACAGTCCACAAAACAATAACATTACTACCAAGCCTTTCGATATATATCTCACAAGTTCTAGCTTCAATGGCTTAGCCGCAACTTGGATAATCTTAAATACATATAGAGTAAGAGGTTCCTTACCTTTATACAGAAATAACAACTCCAATTTGACCTTAAATTTCCATGAAATATCCCTCCAATGCTGCCACAACAACAAAAAAGCGAAACTAGCGATCAATTAGTGTTTTTCGGCACTAGAATCACTTTAGAAGGCTTGAAATCACCTAGGATTGATATTAAGAACATGAGGGAGTATTTACAGAACATAAACCCTTTAAAACAACCTCCCACACGAGCTGGAACAACACAAAAATGAGCAACAACAAGAAGAACAAGAGACTTACTAGCGCCACGGAATTCCCGACACTTGATTTGTGTTGTTTGCCCTTTTTTTGGGTCTTGAATCTTGAGAGAACCTTGAGAGGATGTTCCTAGGGTTCTAAGGTCTGAAAATAGTGAGAAGAAATGACTTAAAACGGGTTGGAGGCATCCTATATAGGTCCAAATATCTTAAACCGCCTTAGTGGGCCCCATAGAGAGGTGCTTGGCGCAGTCTCGCGAAAACGCGAATATCTCTCTACTCCGAGATCGTATCGATGAACGGTTTAATGCGTTGGAAACTAGACTCATAGATATTTAATTTGGTGGGTAGATCACCCCGTAATTCCTTGTAAATTATGAGAAAAGATTAGAAACATTTGACCTAATGTTTAAGTAAAATTATGAACCTAAGTTGCGACAACTTTTGTCGACTTTTGTTTCATAACTCGTTTGACTTCAAGACTTATGATACAGATATTATATGATTCAAACACATTAATACATGACCTTGAGTGTATTAAGAACCTCTAGGTTTACCTGAAAATACGAGTTACAACATCCTCGATTCGTTTAACTTATAATACTTGTTAATCACCATTATACACCCTTGTATCACTTAAGACAAATAGAATTAACTTCTTATCATCTCAAAGGTACTTCCTTCTTGAATTTGTGTTAATTAATATATGGCATGAACTAACGCGTGTGGATATGGGTTGTAACATTAAGCTTGGGTTGTTATGGGCTAGATCCGAATTGGGCCAAGTTTTGGCCGAATTTAACTTTAAAATGGCCCTTTAACTCTACTAGATTAAAAAAATATTAATTCCTAAAATAACGACTACAAAATTATGAAATCATTTCTACTTAATTAAAGTAAAATTAAAAATTAAAAATGAAATTGTTTTATATGAATTAGCTAAATAAAAGAGAATATTTTTGTAATTTTCATTTTTGTGACAAAATAAAGTAAAAGAGTTAAAACCAATTGAAATAACGATATTAGGCCTAAACTAAATATTTATATGCTAAAATATGTAAAATATTGGGGAGGGTGAAAAATCACATATCTACAGTCATCGGGGCTGTAATAGATGAAAACCCCTCCACAAACCGACATTAATAGCCTGCCAAACCCAAGAAACTCCGGATCTCTGTAGCTGACGCGGGTCTAGGCTAGTTCTTGACTGCCTCTATCTTCTTCAGATCCACCTGAATACCCTCTACCGAAACAATGTGACCCAAGATGCAACTGAGCTCAACCAGAACTCACACTTCGAAAACTTAACATACAACTGACTATCTCTCAAAGTCTGAAGAACAACTCTCAGATGCTGCTCATGCTCCTCGCAGCTGCGGGAATAGATCAAAATATCATCAATGAAGACTATCACGAACGAATCCAAGTAAGGCTTGAACACTCGGTTCATCAAATCCATGAAAGTTGCTGGGGCATTTGTCAATCCGAATGACATCACCAAGAACACATAATGCCCGTACCGAAAGCGGAAAGCTGTCTTAGGGACATTGGATGCCCTAATCCTCAACTGATGGTAGCCAGATCTCAAATCAATCTTCGAAAATACTTTGGCACTCTGAAGCTGATCAAATAAATCATCAATCCTCGATAATGGATACTTGTTAATTGTGACCTTGTTCAACTGCCGGTAATATATACACATCCTCATCTATCCATTTTCTTCTTCTTAACAAACAACACCAGCGCACACCAAGGCGAGACACTAGGTCTAATAAAGCCTTTATCAAACAAGTCTTGCAACTGCTCCTTCAATTCTTCCAACTCAGGAGGGGCCATACGATATGGCAGGATAGAAATGGGCTGAGTGCCAGAAGCCTAATCAATGCAGAAGTCAATATTCCTGTCGGGTAGCATACCCGATAGGTATGAAGGAAATACCTCAGGAAACTCACGAACAACCGGCACAGAATCCATAGAAGTAACCTTGGTACTAGAATCATGAACATACGACAAATAGGCTAAACGTCCCTTATCAACCTACGCCGAGCCTTCATATATGAGATAACCCTATGGGTAGAATGACCAGGAGTCCCTCTCCACTCTAAAGGAGGTAAACCCCATAAGGTTAAGGTCACAGTCTTGACATGACAATCCAAGATATCTAGAAGTAACAAATCAACTCGAGTCTCAAGACACCCAATCACAACTATATATGAATGATGGACACGATCTACCACAATAGAATTACCCGCCGGTGTAGACACATATATAGGAGCACTCAAGGAATCACTAGGCATGACCAGATATAGTGCAAAATAAGATGACACATAGGAGTATGTAGATCTTGGATCAAATAGAACTGAAGCATCTCTACTATAAACCAGAACAGTACCTGTGATAATTGTATCAGAGGCCTTGGCCTCAAGCATGGCTGGGAGAGCATAACATCAGGGTTGGGCCCCACCACTCTAAACTACATCTTTGGGATGACCTCCTGTTGGCTGGCCTCCACCTCTAGTGGCCTGACCTCCACCTCCACCGCTAGCACATCTACCTCCACCTCTACCTGGCTGAACGGGCGGCAGAACACTCGGTGCCTGAACCATGGCAAGGGAACCCTGATGTTGAGAGCTGCTCGGTGCTCGAAGGCAAAATCTAGCAATATGCCTTGTATCACTACAAGTATAACAAGCCCTCATCTGCTGAGACTGCTAACCCTGATGGCCTGAGCAACCACTTTGAAAACTCTAGAGTGGAGGTGCACTGATAGAAACTGGCGGTGCACCGTAGGGAAGCTAATCAAAATACTGCATATGAGAACCACGTCCACCTGGAGCACCATGAGAAGCCCGAAGTGCTGAATGAAACGGCCTTGAAGAATGGCCCTTACCAAAAAAATCTCTACCTCCAAATGAGGCACTACTGAACTGGCCAGAATGACGAGGCCTCTTGTTAGACCCCTGACCACTTCCCTGTGATATAACCATCTCAACTCTCCTGGCCATATTGGCCGCATCCTGAAAAGAAATCATGCTCCCCATCTCCTTAGCCATCTGTAATCGAATAGGCTGAACGAGTCCCTCAATGAACCTCCTTACTCACCCTCTCTCTCAGTGGGAAGTATAAGAAGAGAATGATGGGCCAAGTCAATAAATCTGGTCTCGTACTAAGTAACAGTCATAGAACCCTGCTGGAGACGCTCAAACTACCTCCGATAGTTCTCCCTCTGGGTGATAGGAAGAACTTCTCCAGAAATAACTGAGAGAACTGATCCCAATTCAAAGCTGGTGACCTAGCTGGTCTAGCCAAACAATAATCTCACCACCAAGTCTTGGCGGATCCAGACAAACGAAAAGTAGCAAAGTCGACCCCATTGGTCTCCACTATCCCCATGCCCCGTAGAACCTCATGACAGTTCTCCAAATAATCCTGGGGACCCTCAGAAGATGTACCACCAAAAGTAGTAGTAAAGAGCATGGTGAACCTATCCAACCTCCACAAGGCATCATCAGACATAGCTGGCCCCTCTCCAGACTATGCCACACCACCAGGCTGAACTACCTCAAATCGCTGAGCTGCTGGAGTCTGAAACTGGGGAGCCACCTGCTCCGGAGTGTGAGTAGCATGAGTCTAAGCTCCTCAACCATCCTGAGAGAAGGCTGGTGCTACAGGGAGCAAGCTTGCCTGGGTGACACTCTCCATAAGGCCCACTAGACGGACCAGAGCATCCTGAAGTACATGGGTGGCGATGAACCCCTATGGGACCTGAGCTGGTCCTGCTGGAACTGTCTGGGTCGGAACCTCATCGTCAAACTCAACCTAAGGATCCACCGCTAGTGCTGCTGATCGAGCTCTGGGCTGAGCCCTACCTCTACCTCGGGCCCTAGCACGGCCTCGACCTCTGTCCTTTGTAGGAGCTGCTACTGGGGGCTCGGGCTGCTGGTCAGCTGATGAAGCGGTACATGTTCTCACCATCTGTGAAAGAATAGAGTGGAAGTTCAATTAGCATTGAGAAATCAAGTCGCACGATAAGAAAGAATAGATGTAAAGTTTTTCCTAACTCTGTATCCTCTGGGGGTTAAATACAGACGTCTCCGTACCGATCCCTCGGACTCTACTAATCTTTTTCGTGAATTGTGAGACCTAAGCAACCTAGAGCTCTGATACCAACTTGTCATAACCCGGATTTACCACCCTCGGGAGTCGTGATAGCACTTACTCATAAAAGCTAGGCAAGCCGTGTATTATAGATTCATTAACCTTTTTACTTAGCCTTTTTAACAGTTCAATATAACAGGTGATCAACAACGAAAATATTATAATAAATAGAAATACGAAAAACGAAAACTAATAGTTTAACCATATACTAGTGAAGAATCCAACATACAGCTCTACCCAGAATTTGGTGTCACAATGTCACGGACTATCTACGAATACTACAAACAATGATTTGAAAGAATACAAAACTGTCTCTAAAATACATAAAAGAAACAGAATGGAAAGATAGAAGGAGACGCCAAGTCCAGCGGATGCCTGCATGACTACCTCGGGTCTCCGCCACTAGACTGAAGGCAGCAACCTCACTGTGGTCCTAAAGCTGCAGGACCGGGATCTACACACAGTGCAGAGTGTAGTATCAGCATAGTTGACCCCATGTGCTGGTAAGTGTCTAGCCTAACCCCAATAAAGTAGTGATGAGGCTATAAAAAGACTACCAAATAAACCTGTGCAGTTATATCATATACAATAAGTAATAATGACATAAACTAGCAGTTAAAGATGGGAAGGGGAAACATGCTGCGAGGAATATCATGTACAAACAAAATTTCAGTAAAGAAGTGAAAGGAACACAAAAATTCAACTGTAAGCAAGAATAAGGAAATCAATGACAAGTGCACGACATCACCCTTCGTGCTTTTACTCTCGACCTCACCATAAGAATCAATATAATCAGCATGGCATCATCCTTCGTGCTTTTACCTCACATAATCATAGCATGGAATTATCCTTTGTGCATTTTCACTCATATCATGGCACGACATTGTACATCGTGCAGCACAGCATCACCCTTTGTACATTAACACTCTCTCATAAATATCATGCATGACATCACCCTTCGTGCTTTTACACTCTTCCTTACCCAAGCAACAATCACAAAGCAATATGGGCAAGGGAATCAATAAAATCATAATAGAATCCCGGCAAGAGAACAATAGCATAACAATAATATCCCGGTAAGGAAAAACAATATCATGAGTAATAAAATCCCGACAAGGGAGATAATACCAAAAGCAATAATATCTCGGCAAGGGAGACAATATCATAAACCTCTTCTTTTTTCCACAATTTCTTCACAACTCAATTCTCAACTCGAGCCAACGCTCTACAATGTTCAATTACCAATAATACTTCCACAAGCCTTGTTCAACAATAGAAATTATCATAAGGCATGACAATACAAAACGGAGTCACATTAATCATAGTATAAGACTCACGGGCATGCTTGACACCGACGTATAAATACTCGTCACCACACCTATACGTTGTACTCAACAATTAACACATAGCATATATGACACAACTCCTAATCTATCAAGCTAAGGTTAGACCAAACACTTACCTCAATGCCATGAACACAAATCAAACCTAAACTACCGCTTTACCTCTTGTTTCCACCACCAATTCACTAGTATCTACACACAATTTACTTAACGATATCAATAAATGCTAAATGAATCAATTCTAATGCATGAAAATAGGTTTTCTAATGATTTTCCCAAAAAGTCAAAAATCGCTCCCGGGCCCACATGGTCGAGACCCGAGGTTCGAACCAAAACCCGATTATCCATTCACCAATGAACTCAAATATATAATTTATTTTGAAATCGGACCTCAAATCGAGGTCAAAATCCCCAAAATTTGAAAATCTTAAGTTCTACCCAAAACACCCATTTTCTCCCATGAAAACCCTTGATTTTGAATTGAAATCATGTAAAAAGATGTTATAGATTGAAGAAAATGAGTTAGAAATAACTTAAAATTGATTTGGAGAAGAACGTTTCTTTAGAAAATCGCCCAAGAGAGCTTAGGGTTTGAGAGAGTTTGAAAAATGAAGAAAATTTCGTCTAAGTCCCAATTAACTGGTCAGAGATGTCGCAATTGCAACAAGAGCTTTGCAATTGCGAAGCTCGCAAATGCGAACAAGGCCTCACATTTGTGAACCTGGACATTGTCTGCTAACCTTGCAATTGCAAACAAGTCATCACAATTGCGATACTGGCCCTCCCCTGATGACTTCGCATTTGCGAAGGAAGGTTCGCAATTGCGAATACGGGCAGGCTGGGTTTTCTTCACAAATGCGATCAAGCCCTCGCAATTGCGAGATCAGAGCCTACAACACAACTGAACCTGCAACAGCCATTTCTCTAAGTCCAAATTCACTCTGTGGCCTATCCAAAACTCACTCGAGCCCTCGGAGCTCCAAACCAATCATGCACGCAAGTCCAAAAATATCATACGGACTTGATCGTGCGATCAAATCACCAAAATATCATCAACAACTATGAATTAAACCTCAAATTCATGAAATCACTCAAGAGCATCAAAATTACTATTTTCTCAAATAAAGGTCCGTTTTATACTAAACAAGCTCCGAGTCTTACCAAACTTCACATATTCAACCTAATTATTATATAAGACCTGCACCGGGCTCCGAAACCAAAATATATGCTCGGTACTGTCAATTTCAAACCTTTTTTCATTTCCAAAAACTCTTATAATTTCAGTTCAACCATTTCTTTCAAAAATTCATTTCTCTGGCTTGGGACCTCGGAATTCGATTCCGGGCATACACACAAGTACCATATTTTACTACGGACTCTACGAGATCGTTGAATCACGGGTCTGAGTCCGTTTACCAAGAATGTTGACCAAGGTCAACTTTAATTAATTTTAAAAGCCAATTGCCTTATTTTACTTAGTTTTCACATAAAAGGTTTCCGAAAACGCGCACGGACTGCATACGCAAATCGAGGTGAGACAAAAAAGAGTTTTAAGGCCTTAGAACACAGAATTTACTTTCAAAATGAGTGATGACCTTTTGGGTCATCACATGCACCTACCGTGGGGCCTAGACAACCGTGTAAAAAATCATGTTTTGATTCTTGATTTGATCCTTGCCTCTTTTGCTAACATGTTTTGATTATTTATCTTAGCAAAAAATCATAGAAAATAATAGATAATGGTGTTAACAAGACACACAATCTTGAGGCCTAAGGAGACCAGCCTCATCTCGAATGTTCAATCAGTGACACCTATAATAAGGGGAACTATGCCACACCGATCCATGACAGGCGGTACTCGCGACATGTTCGGAAGTCAACTCCCGATGATGCTGAAGAGGAGCATATTGTTGATGCAGTAAGGGTCCTACAGGAGCAACAAAAAATCATTCTATGCCACCCATACAGTAGGATAAGGTTATGACGGAGTTGAAGCAGGCGTTATCGGGGGCTTCTAATAATACGAATAGATGAGGTCTAGTTCCTCCTGGCGCTCCTGTAAATCAAATAATGCAGAGGGTTGATAACAATACCCCGAAGGGCGATGTCAGTTCCGATGGAGCCGGGGGGAGCGGATCTGGCCCTAATAATGAAAACAATCCCTTCAAGAATAAACTCTTACGGTTTATGAAAGAAGTGAATGCCGCATGAACCAAATCACGGGTGCACCACCGATGCTGAAAGGACCAGACTTAAAGAAGTATAGTTAGTTGCCGTAAAAACCAAGCCCGACACCAGAATTAATCTCAAAGCGGTTTAAAATGCCCGACGTTCCAAAGTATGATGGAACTTCAGACCCTCAGGAGCATATTACCACATATACAATGATGGTGAACGGGAATGATTTAGATCCTCACGAGATTGAATCTATTTTGCTGAAGAAATTTAGAGAGACACTCACGAGGGGAGCCTTGACGTGGTATTCACTATTGACCAAGCATTCTATAGATTCCTTTGAGATACTCGCAGATTCTTTTATTAAGGCTCATGCTGGGGCAAGAAAGGTGCAGGCTTGAAAGGCCGACATATTCAGAATTGCACAAGGAGAATCCGAGTTGCTGCAAGAGTTTGTTACCCAATTCTAAAAGGAAAGGATGCTCCTCCTGGCTGTTCTGGATGAATCGGCGCCTGAAGCATTCACCAAGGGACTGAATCTGAGAAGTTCAAACACTTCTCAAAAACTGAAGGAAAGCTTTCTTGAGTTTCAAGAATGACTTGGGCGGATGTCCATAACGGGTACAATTCAAATATAAGGATTAACGATGATCAGGTTGGTTTCTTGTCGTCAGCAAAAGGACGGGAGAAGAAAAAAGAAAACCAAAAGACGATTTTGACATGGACAAACAGTCTTCGAGTGGATGATTTTTGCCCTACGAATGGACCGAAGGCAGCGGCAAAGGTTTTCGGTCAACAGACAGGTTCTTTACCTACAGAAAGACTGACCGCAGTCAGAATAATAAATCATTGCAGGACAAAGAGGTGTCAGGAACACGGGATCCTTCCTACCGTAGGCTATCAAAATACAATCTCAACGTTAGTGTAGTAGAGTTGGTATCGGCTATGAGAAACATCAAAGACTCATGGTTCCCGAAGATAATGAGATCCGATCCCAGCCAGAGGGATCCCAGCTTGTGGTGTGAATGCCATGGGATAAATGGCCACCAGACTGGGGACTGCCGACATCTCTAAGAAGAAGTGGCGACATTTGTGAAGAATGGGGATCTCAGAGAATTCTTAAGTGACCGAACCAAGAAAAATTATGGTCACAATCGGGATAATGCAGAACCCTCAAAAGTAGGGGAAGGTCCCCGCGCCATACGATCAACATGATTTTCGAGGCAGACGAGATCAATGGGGTCACCTTCTCGATAGCAAAAAAGATTAAAGTATCAATAATAGCAAGAGACTCCGGGAAGTTGCTGAAGCTGACATCACTTTCACGGAAGAGGACGCAGATGGATTGTTGCTACCGCACAATGACACACCAGTAATTTCTTTAAATGTGCTAGACTTTAAAATCAAATGTGTTCTAGTGGATCCAGGAAGTTAGTTCAATATCATACAATGTAGAGTATTGGAGCAAGCTAAACTCAATGGAAGCATCATTTCGGCCACAAAACTCCTCGCCGGATTCAACGTCGAGAGCATGACAACCCAAGGAGAGATTTGTTGCCTACGAATGTTGAACGAGTGATTAAAATGACTCTTTTTGAAGTGGTGGATGGTGATATATATATGGGATATAATATTATTCTGGGAAGACCATGGTTGAATGAAATGAGAGTTGTAGCATCTACGTATCATTAGTTGCTGAAATTTCCAACGCTCGAAGGAATTAAAAAGATAAGGGGCGACCAATCCGCAGCGAGGGAGATGAATGCGATTTCAGTCTCCGGTAGCAAAGGGAAGGATCATGTAGCATACCGACTAGAGGAACCAGCTCCCGCTCCTGAATCAAATAAAGTTAGCCCGAGGGTAGAAACGTCGGAATCTTATCAGGTGCCAAGGTATTTCCAAGTACCAGAAGAGAAGAATGCAATAAAATCCACGACGGAAGAGCTCAAGCAAGTTTCATTGTTTGAAAAGTTCTCAGAAAGGAAATTCCACTTGGGAACAAGACTACACCCCGAGCTCAGTTCTTGCTTTATTGAATATCTTAAATTTAATGCTGATTGTTTTGTATGGTCACGTGCAGACATGACATGTATCCCAACAGAGGTGGCCATACACAAGCTAAGTTTGGATACTAACATCCCTCTGGTATGACAAAAGAAAAGCCCTATAGCGGAGGCCAAGAATAAATTCGTCAAGGAAGAGGTAACTCGCTTACTTGATATTAGTTCGATTCGAGAGGTAAAGTATCCAGACTGGCTAGCTTATGATAGTATTTCCTAAAAAGAACAATAAATTTCACATGTGTGTAGCTTATAAGGACTTGAATAAGGCATGCCCGAAAGACTCATTCCCACTGCCAAACATCGATCAAATGATTGATGCAACGGCCGGGCACGAGTTAATGAGTTCCCTTGATGCTTATTCTAGGTACAACCAAATTAAGATGAACCCGGAGGATCAGGAAAAGACTTTGTTTATAGCAAATTTTGGCACCTATTTCTATAATATGATGCCCTTTGGGTTGAAGAACGTCGGAGCCACTTATTAGCGGCTCGTAAACAAGATGTTTGAAAAACAAATAGGGAAAACTATGAAAGTTTATATAGACGATATGCTCGTTAAGTCTTTGAATGCAGGTGACCGCCTTAAGCATCTGCAAGAAACTTTTGACATCCTAAGGAAGCATAATATGAAGCTTAACCCCGAGAAGTGTGAGTTTGGGGTCAGCTTCGGCAAGTTCCTAGGATTTCTGGTATCACAGAGGGGGATTGAGGTAAACCCTGATAAGATCAAGGGCATCAAAGACATCCTAGACCAGTTGTCAAGCATGAAAGAACTCCAAAGGCTTACGGGGAGATTGGCCTCGTTGAGCAGGTTCATTTTCCAGTCATCAAAGAAATGCCATCATTTCTTCGCACTGCTCAAAAAGAAAAAAAAACTTTGAACGGACCTCGGAATGCCAGCGGGCTTTGTAAGATTTGAAAAAGTACTTGACAAACCCCCCGTTACTTTTGAAACTAAAGGAATGTGAAACATAGTTGGTCTAGCTCACAATCTCGGAAGTAGAAGTAAGTGAAGTTTTAGTCTATGAGGATGAAGGTATGCAATCCCCCATTTATTATGTTAGTAATATTTTAACAGGAGCAGAAACTCGCTACTCACACTTGGAGATGCTGGCCTTAGCTCTCGTAGTCGCCGCTCGGAAGCTGAGGCCTTACTTCCAATGTCACCCGATAGCTATGGTGACCACATTTCCCCAGCGGAACATCCTTCACAAACCTGGACTCTTAGGTAGGTTGGCCAAATGGGCCATCGAAATTAGTGAATGTGCCATAGAGTATAAACCAAGGACTGCGATTAAGTCACAAGTCTTAGCTAACTTTATGGCCGATTTCAGTCCAGGATTGCTACCTCTAGCAACCAATGAAGCAGTAATGGTGTCAGAATCGTCATAGGGAGTTTGGGACTTATTTATGAATGGAGCCTCCAACATAAAAGGGTCTGAGATTGGCATAATATTAACCATGCCTTCGGGAGAAACCCTAAGTCAAGCTATCAAAATGGTCCTTTTAACTAACAATGAAGCAAAGTATGAGGCTTTGATTGCAGGACTCAAACTGGCCTGGGGACTAGATTCTGAGGTCATAGAAATCAAGTGTGACTCATAACTGATGGTAAATCAGGTCTACGGTATCTTCAAAACCAAGGAGGAGCACATGCTACAATACGTAATAAAAGTCTAGGCTCTGCTAGCTAGATTCCGGGAATTTCAATTACTCATATCCCGTAGGAAGAAAAAGCAAAAGCAGATGCGCTGGCTAACCTCGGTTCATCAACGGAATTGAAGGGATCAGGTTCCGGGATAGTAGTACAACTGATGCACTCGGTTTTGGATGTAGATAGCTACTACGAGGTAAATACGACTAATTTGGTCTGGGACTAGAGGAATGAGATCATTGATTATCTCGAGCATGAAAATTGCCCGAAGATTCCAAGCCATCTTGGGCATTGCAAGTCAAAGCATCATGGTATAGCTTCAAAGGAGGCCAATTGTATAGAAAAATTTTATAAGGCCCGCTAGCCCAATGTTTGAGAACATCCGAGAAGTCTATGAAGGGATATGTGGAAACTATTCGGGCGCAAATTCTTTAGTGCTGAAATTAGTATGGGCAATATAATATTGGCCCCGCATGGAACAAGACGCCAAAGCTTTCGTACAAAAGTGTGATAAGTGCCAACGCTATGCACTTCTGGTATATCAACTGGAAGAACCACTACATTAAGTTCTGTCCCAGTAGCCATTCATGAAGTGGCAGATGAACATCGTCAAACCACTGCCCCCGACTCTCGGTAAGGTAAGATTTCTTTTGATTTTAACTAATTATTTTTCTAAGTGGGTGGAAGCAGGTCCTTATCAAAAGATCAACGAACGCGAAGTAGTGGACTTCTTGTAGGAAATATAATCTGCAGTTTCGGAATACCAAATGAAATAGCATCCGATAATGGGCCGCAATTTATCGATGCAAAGATCACAAAGTTCCTTGAAAATTAGAAAATAAAGAGAAACACATTAATAAGAGTGTATTCTGGGCCGGGCCCGGGCCTTCGTGGGCCAAACGGGCATGGGCTTCGTTGGCATGAGCTTCGTGGGCCTGGGGCTCTGGCGGTCCCGGGCCTGGCGGTCTCGGGCTTCGTGGGCTCACTGGGTGGAACCGGCCCGTGACGGGCCTAAGCCCATGTGGTCCTGGGCTAAACGAGCCGGGCTCGTGGACTTCGCGGGCCTAGCGGTTTTTTTTGTAAGGCAATTTATTGTAGTATCATGGCTATATTAAAAATATATATGTAGTATATATGTAGAAATCTATTTATTAAAGTGCTTGACGAAAAAGAAAAATAACAAAACAATAGTAAAACACTAAATTGTCATGCATAATAAATTAATAACAAAGTACAACATGAAGCATATTAATATATATATTATAGTATACTAGTATAGAATGTTATGTATATATATTTCATTGTATATTGTCTTGTAGTATATATTGTATGTTATGTATATATATATATCTCCTTATATATTTTCTTGTAGTATATATTGTATGATATGTATATATATTCTCTTATATATTTTCTTGTAGTATATATATATTGTATCTTATGTATATATATTATAACTTATTACTTATATATTTTGTTGTAGTATATATTGTATGTTATGTATATATATTCTCTTGTATATTGTCTTGTAGTATATATTGTATGTTATGTATATATATATATCCTCTTATATATTTTCTTGTAGTATATATTGTATGTTATGTGTATATATATTCTCTTGTATATTGTCTTGTAGTATATATTGTACGTTATGTATATATATATCCTCTTATGTTATGTGTATATATTACCTTATATATTTTCTTGTAGTATATATTGTATGTTATGTGTATATATTATAGCTTATAAATAATTGCAAGTTAAAGACCCAAAAAATATTGTATAAATATATTCAAGGGCATGTCTTATAATTTTTATTACCAAAAATGGCATATCTTTCTTAGTCTTCCTCCCCCAATGGAATGAGCACAACAAGGTACTAATACCACCATTAAAAGGAAAAAAAACTAAAAGAAGATATGCCAAAGTACAAGGTACACCATAATCTACATTGTATCTCTAACAAATTTCATAAATCCTTCAAGGTTCGGAGGAGGTTGCGTTGGTGGTGGTGGAAAAGAAGCTTGTTCATCACCACTTCCGGGCGAAGCAGCATCCTCCGCAATTTCCGCCATCATTTCTTCATAAGTTTCATCTATCGCTGGTTGTGATTCTGCAATTCCAAAGTTCCTTCTTTCCGAGCGGATCCAATCTCTAAACAGTACAGATTTTTCCAAGCTCTCCCTCATTGACGCTCTATGATCACCTATTTGCAGTCTTTCTTGACTGAAAGCACTCTCTGATGCAACAGTTGAAGCTTGAATTGATAAAATATCCCGAGCCATCCTTGCAAGAACCGGAAAATGTTTTTCCCCTTCCTTCCACCATTCCAAAAGATCAAAAGAGCCGTCTGGATTCTCCTTTTCAAGTCCCTGAGACAAATAAACTTGAAGCTCATTAAGATGTGAAGTTTCATCATAATTATCACCTTGAGAACCCCTGAACTCCGTCCAAGATTTAAGAGCTTTTAAGCCCGCAGCTCTTTTAGACGATTGTGAGCTAGACGAAGTAGGGGTTGGAATAGTTGGCCTAGCATGCTCTAAGGCAAGTTGATAAGCATTATAAACTGTTTGAGCATTAATTTTAATTGAGGCTTTTGCATCTGCAAGTGTAGCAACTTCCTCATTTGAAAGATCTAAAGCCTTATAAATATTTGAATACCAAAAATGAGGACCTCCCAATTTCATTGTAGGATTTAACATTGCAGCAAGACCATAAATAGGAGGGATAGGAAAAAAATATTTTTTAAACTTTTGTTTCATTTCATTTATAGCAAGTTCATAAATGTCCCCACCCTCACCAAATTCAACAAACAAATCAGATAGTGCTGCAATATAAACTAAACAGTTTGAAATAGTAGGATAATATTGCCCAGAAAATGCATTTGTAGCAATTTGAAAATGTTCTAAAAAATCTAAAAGAATTTTAACATTCGTCCAATCTTGAGTAGTAAGCATTTCATCATCATCCTCACCACCTACCCGAGAATTAAACGTTGCATTAATTGGGTTTCTATATTCATATGCAACTACTAAACTTTCGTACATACAATTCCATCTAGTCGGGCAAGGTTTAGGAACCTTTCTTTCTCTAAGGCCATATTCATCACATTTTTTAAAATACTCTCTAAGTCTACTTCTACGGTTTGAATAAAAAAGCCAATTAAGAGCCATTCTAACCTTTTCAATTTCTATGTTTAAAATTCGCATACCATCACCGACAATTAAATGATAAATATGACAAATACATCTAACATGGAAAATATTAGTAAATGCAGGATTTAGTGTTGTTGTAAGCATGCCTATAGCACTAGTGTTACTAGAAGCATTATCCATAGAAATTGCCATTAGTTTATCGCTAAAGCAAAAATATCTAGAAATATCTGCAACAGTGTTAGCTATAAACTTACCCGTGTGACGCGAATTAATTATTCTATACGCAATTATGCGTTTTTGCATTGTCCATTCCTCATCTATCCAATGACTTGTAACAGTTAGATAATCACAATCATTACCACTTCTACCAATATCAGTAGTAATAGAAATCCGATTAGGTATATGAGTAAATAAATACCGCAAATATTGTTCATATTCATGTTTGAATTTATAAATATCACTCTTAACTGTTACGCGAGGCCAACCTTTATAAGTAGGATTAAAAACTCTTCTAATATAATGAACCCAATTAGGATTAGAAGCAAAAGTATAAGGTAAGCATATAACAGTAATCATCTTTGCTAATTCTTCACGATCTCTATTTGGATCGTAATATAAAATACCTCCGGTGACAGTGTTAATTCCTGGTTGAACTAGATTTGAACCTATACTAGGGTTAACCGCAGAATCTACACTTGTCCCCTCTAGCTGCGCTTTCATTTGTAAAAATCTAGCCTTATCTCTAGGGTGTGTTTTTATGTGCCTAGTCAAACTACCCGTGCCGCTACGGTCTCCAGTATATTTATGCGACATTAATTTCCCACAAGTTTTACACTTAGCCTTATTTTGTTCTCTTACTTGAGTAAAAAAATTCCAAACTAATGATGTTTCTAGGCGTTTAGCAGGTTCTCTATTAAAAGTAGGAGTTTCTACAGGTGGGTCGGCCGGTGCATCAGTTGGGTTATTAAGAGGACTAGTAGGTGTATCATCTAAATCCGGTGCTTGGGTTTCATCATCATCCTCATTTTCCTCATTATTTTCTAAGATAGTTTCATTAGGATAAAGAGCATTCATAATTTCATCATCTAATCTTTCACCTGGTGCAACATTATGGTAAAATTCACTATCGGTAAATTGAAAACAAGGGTGATCACTATCAAGAATTACGGAAGGAGGAGGACGTCTAGGTTGGCGACTACTTTCAACTTGCTTATCTTTTCTAGGTCGGGGAGCCGGGGGAAGGGTAGTTGGTTGGCCACTACTTTCACCGGTTTTATCTTTTCCTTTACCAAACATTTTTTTCAAAGTAAATGCCATATTAATTATAATTATGCAATCTAAACCACACAAAAATATATTCTTAAAACGTAAGAGTTGAAACGAGTTTACCGGATTGCCGAACAACTTCTTGAAAATTGAAAATCGTTGAACACTTGAAAACTTCAATTCAACAACTTCACAATTTTTCACGAAATTTCAACAATAAATTAAGTAATTGTAGTAGAGAGATTGAGAGATATTGATGAATTGGTGAATAAAAATGAAAGAATGAGGGGGTATTTATAGTTGAGAAATGGGGAAAAGTGAAATTATATAAAGTTTGGGGACCAAATGACCATTTTCTAAACTACCAAACGGTCAAAAAAGCCCCAAACGGCTACTTTTTAAATATGGCCGTTGGGCTATTTTTTAATTTTTTTTTAAAATTATAGACGTTAGGCCCGCTAGGCCGCTGGGCCCGGACCAGGCCCGCCAACCGGTCCCGGGCTAAACGGTCCCGGGCTCGTGGGCTTACCAAAGAAGACCAGCCCGCCTCGGGCTTTAAGAGACCGCTAGGACCGGCCCACCAGGCCCGTGAGGCCCGTTAAGACCGCGAGCCCGGTCCGGTCCGGTTCGGGACCGGCCCACAGTGCAACATTAATCACATATTCACCCTATCATTCGAGCGCAAATGATCAAGTGGAGTCGACGAACAAAGTGATTATACAAAACCTCAAGAAAAGGTTGGAAGCGACCAAAGGTAAATTGCCTGAGGAACTAACCGAAGTTTTATGGGCATACCGAACGACGACCAAATCGAGCACGGGGGAAACTCCTTTTTCCTTTGTTTACGGAGTAGAAACCTTAATTCCGATGGAAGTAGTGGAGCCTACCTTAATGTATTTCCAAGAAAGCGAAGAAGCGAACAACGAAGAGATGTTGGTAAACTTGGAGTTACTCGATGAGCGCAAGGACTTGGAACATATAAGGATGGTAGCACAGAAGCATAGAATAGAAAGACATTATAATCGAAGAGCCACCTTTGTTATTTTAGAGTGGGAGATTTGGTTCTAAGGAAAGTAACTCAGAACACCCGGGAACTCAACACAGGAAAGCTAGGTCCAATCCAGGAAGGCCCCTATTAGGTTTCAACTGTCACCGGAGAAGGTTCATATGAGTTAGAGAAACAGAATGGAGAAAAGTTGCCAAGCAACTGGAACGTGACATACCTCAAGAGATATTATTGCTGACAAATATCAACTGTACTGAAAGTATGTGTTACACTCTTTTTCCCTTCGCCCAGTTTTTTCCCATCTGGATTTTTCTGGCAAGGATTTAATGAGGTAGCAACGAAAAATATACTACGAAGAAAGTTTCAATGACAACAATAAGACCTTTCACAGCAATGCACACAAGCGAAGAACCACTCTGGGGCAGTTAGATAATCTTTTGCTCGAGTGAAGAATTGACATCATATAGCCGAGTGTTTTTAGTTTGGTCGATAACAAAGTTCCCATCAAGAAAATGAGTTTGCTATCTAGCAAAGGTTATCCAACCATTCACAAGTGCAAACCACTAGAGGATTATTAGATAGTCTTTTGATCGATAGCATAAATTTCTAAAGGGAAGCAAAGTTTGTTACCGAGCAGAAGATTGTTTAGCAAATCATTAGTGGGATCCTCGAAGGTGCAATATTCCCAGTGTTACAATTCACATTTCACATTAGAACACTTGGGGGGGGGGATTATACGAGGATGTAGAAACAATGACTGCCACATCGACCTGAGCACGAAAATCGGAAACATCATTGTGTAATCATGACCTGTCACGACCGGAATTCCCACCTTCGGGAGCGTGATGGAGCCTAGCATTTTACTCGCTCGGCAAGCTAATAACAAACAAGTACACGAGCTTCTAGAGGTTCTAAAAAGAGAGTATGAAATTAATACAATTGTTTCGAATGAAATAAATAGTGAATGGGGAAAGAGGAAGGGGACTTTAAATTCTACGGACACCGACAGATCTACCTTGAGTCTCCAAATGTGCTAATCCAAGTCGATGCACCTTACGTACAGCTATGTGATGACCCAAAAGGTCATCACTTGATTTACAAGTTAATTCTATTTTTCCAGGCCTTAAAAGCCTCCTTTTATCTCATCTCGATTTGCGTGCACGGTCCGGACATACATTCGGAATGCTTTTATGTGAAAATTTGATAAAAATGCTAATTTGTCCTTTAAACTTGAATTTAAATTCACTTCGGTCAACATTTTAGGTAAATAGATCCAGACCCGTAATTTGACGATCCTGGAGGGTCTGTAAAAAAATATGGGACTTGGGCGTATGCCCGAAATTGAATTCCGAGGTCCCAAGCCCAAGAAATGAATTTTTGAAGAAAATTGTTTAACAAAAATTACAAGAGTTTTTGGAAATTCAAATGTGTTTGAAGTTGATGGTATTGAACCCGTATTTTGGTTCCGGAGCCCGGTATGGGCCTTATATGATATTTAAGTTGTGCATGTAAAATTTGGTAAGAAATGTCACACCTTCTTTTTCCTACCCCGGGAAGGGGCAAGGGAGTTTTTTCCAATTTAAGTGACAATCGAAACATGATTAATTATTAGAATTCAGAATCGCCACTTGGGATAATTTATGGTGTCCCAAGTCACCGGTTCAAATCCCGAATCGAGGAAAGATTGACTTTGTTCTATAGTCCGCGAACACAGAATTCCAGGTAAGGAATTCTGTTAACCCGGGAGAAGGTATTAGGCATTCCCGAATTCCGTGGTTATAGCACGGTTGCTCAAATGTAATTATTGCCTATTATCTGATTTTAATTCTGTGGTCGAGTCATGAAGCTACAATAACCAAACGCGAGGAGCCATAGGTGGCTTGGTGGGTGGCGAAACCACCATGTATTCATGTCAGAAGGTGGCCGGAAAAGATAAAGGGAACTCATCGAAGAGGAGGTGAAGGGGAGGGGGGGAAGGTTCTAGAGAGAACCTGAGGTAGAGAGATAGAGATGAGTGAGGAAATGAGGGCTATTGGGGGGTCGTTTGGAATTAAAAACGGTAAGAACGAGTGAGGGTCGTTGATCTTTTAGATCAACGGCCAAGATTTAATAAGGTTTTGGTTCAGGTAGGGGTAACTGGGGCCTGGGTCGGGTTTTAATCAAAATTGGGCTGGAAATTGGGGTCCAATTTGGGGTCAGATTTTAGGCTAAAATTGAAACGAATTGGGCTATTATTTAAATAGCCAATTTTTCCCTTTTAAAATTATAAAAAATAGTAAATTAATTTCTGGCAGTAAATTAAAGGTACTAAAATGATTAATAATATATAATGATGAAAAATAAAATACTGGAGTCAATTTTATAATTATAAACACAATTAGATCTTGAAATAGGCTAATATTGCAATTATATGCAATTTTAGCCTAAAAATACTAAATAAATTTTGTAAAATATGCAAAAATTATGTTAGCTACATTTAGTATAAATATGAGAATCTAATAAGTGAATTGCCAAAATGACAATTTTTGGGAATAATTATTGGGCTTTTTTGCTAAAATAAGGCAATAAATTGATTTAAAAAATCTTAAAAAATTAGAGAAAAATATTGAAACCTTGGGACATACTTGTATATGCATATAAATGCTATTTTGAGAGTATTTTGCATATTGAGAATATACAGGAAAAAATTGTGTATCAACAGGAGGTTCCTAGGATTGAACCAATGGAAGGATGAAAGCAGGGTTGGCGGGGTAGGATGGTGGTGGATGCCCTTTTACTCATGCCTGGTACATCTCTGCCATCTGTTATTTCAGCTTATACAACTCCTCTTTCAGATTAACATCAGACTCTTCCCCCTCTCTTGATGGATCAATAACACTGGCATCTAGTTCTTAGTTAGCTATGATCAACTTGTCTTTGAACCTGGTGTTGTACGAATGAGTTGCCAGAATGCCAAACAAACTAACCACCTGCCTGTACTGATTTCAACAACAAACTTGTTAGCGATTAGAGCTTAACAGATAGGCAACCGCACGTTGGGGATGTAATGTACCTAAGCATTTAACCATTTCTATTATGCATTTGATCGGTTGCTTGCATTATCCCGTCTTTCCCTAATGTCCATTTTGCAATTTCTCTCTTTTTCACTCCTGCCTTACTTTGCTTGATTTCTCGTTGTTCTTTATTCTCTTATTTTCTCTCTTGTTTTGCCATTGTTTCCTTCCCACAGTTTCTTGTTTTTTCTCTTTTTCTCTTTTTTCCGTTTTCTTTTCTTTTTTTTTTCTTTTGGTTATGATCGAATCCTATGGAGATTGCCTACGTATCATGATCCCGCATGAATCAGACCAAGCGTAGTTTTGGGAATAAGTGTAAAATAAATAAATAAAAAAACATTTTGGGGTTTTCAAATTTTTTTTAAAACGTCTTGATTACAATGACTCATCATACAGAATTTAAACTAACAGACTCAAAAATGGGGACTAACAGACTCCAACAGAAAGATGAAAATACAGACTCAAAATGGACTAACCGACTCCAACAAAGAAAAATAAAAATATAGACTCGCAAACAGACTAATAGACTCCAATAAAGAAAATGAAAACACAGACTCGAATGAAAATCATGAATACATCAATGCCTCAACTGCTCCGGGGGCCCGCGGGACATCAGTCAGTCTCTCCATGTGCCTATGCGCCAAATCCCCTTGGAAATGATAGAGATCCTCCATTATCTGGCGGACAAAGGTCATTACAGTGGCGAAAAACATGGATCCGGTCATGTCTTCACACTTATTGCACTTCATTGTGATGTAGTCGGCGATCCTTCTGACCCTTTCTCTTATGACGTACTTTTCTTGCAACAAACGCCCAATATGCTGTGCCCTAGCTTCCAATGTTTGTTCAGCTATATGATTCTGTTCTTAAAGTTGTTGCAGATCTTTCTTTAACTGTGCCATCGCTGTATAACATGTTCTCTTTTTGCCTTAAAGTTTTTTGCCTGCTTGATCATTTTGTTCTCAAAGATGGTGACCCTTTTCTTTAACCCCACAACCTCATTGTCATATTTTTCTTTTAACTGTCTAACCAAGCGCATTCGTTACTCTGCCTTGTTCAGATCAAAACCATAGTCACCCACCTTCCGCCTAAGGTTATCTATAAGCTTTCCATCTTTTGCACTTCTGGTGGGATTTTCGGCCGCTATTTTCATTTCCCGAATTCGGGATCGAAGGGCGTCATTTTCCTTGGCTAGCTCTTTCTTCTCACCCTCATCTGCGGCGGCTTGCAAACTATTCTCAAATTGAAGATCCTTGACTTGCTTTTCTAGCTTGCTTATTGTAGCCCTATATTCATTTTCTTTGGGCAACCAATCCCATTACGTCTGTGACGCCTTGACAAATTCTTGAAGATGGGGTCTTTTGGATGGTCTCCCAAACTCAACACTTCTTTGGTACCATGCGAGGTAACCAGGCGAGACTTCACCCTAGGATAGACCACACACTTGGGTGCTTGTTTTCAAGTACTGACACTCGCTCCAGATCTGGCGAACTGCTGCTTCATGAAATTGATCGTTAGAACCAATCTCGACTACCTGAGTACTAAGGTCTTCATCCTTTGGAACTATTTGACATCTCCCCAGCTGCCTCAAAACCCGGTATGGAGCATAAGGCTGGATACTTCTAAGACCCATCAGGAGGAAGTGAGGCCCGATAGCTGGCATGTATATGATTTCATCTACATGAAGCCACCCGAACGTCCATTCTATTTGATTTGTAGTGATGGAACAAAGACGTGATATCCATTCTGTGACCCCTTCTGGCATGCTAAACCTATCGACCCTTGCATAAAACTCCTCTATGCAGCTTTTCTCTGTTGACCCATAGTTCAGGTATTGAGGACGATGACATAGATGTTCAATCATCCACATTTGTAGCAACAAGTTGCACCCTTCAAAAATGTCTCCTCCGGCTTTGCAGGCTGTGAGAGCGTGGAAGATTTCAGATACTATCATGAGTGCGAGAGTGCTTTTGGCCTGAGTAAGCAAAGTGCTGATGACCCCAGCTATCTGTATATCAATATTCCCGTCTTTCCTGGGAAACACTAAGAGACCCAAGAATACCACCATGAAAGCGAATCACCTGTGTTCTTCCCATTTGAGGCGATTCCCTTTGCTGCAAATTTTGCTTTCTAGATTGTTAAACCCCCTTATGTGTCCATATCACTGGTATATAAACTGCAGAGTAGAAAAACCACCTGCCAAATCTGGGTAATGGACCCCCTGCTTATCTTTAAGAAATCTAGGAACTTGTGTGCAGTGACGACTCTTGGAGCAATAAAATACTTGTGTCTCAGAGGAGCTTCAGTGCTCCCAATATATCCAGCTATTTTTTCCAGAGTGGGTGTGAGTTCAAAATCCGAGAAATAAAACACGTTGTGAGGTGGGTCCCAAAACGTAACCAGTGCCTTTATTATGTCTCCTCTAGGCCTGATCTTCAATAACCCGGTGAGACCTCCCAAGTAGCATTGACCCTATTCTTGTCCTGATTTACCTAGATCTTCCCACCACATATACAGCTCCAAAGGGATCTTGGTCATGACTGTTACTTGCAAATTTTGACTCGTGCTCATTCTGCACATTTTTTAGGGTGATTTAATTAAGTAAAATCATGACTCTTTGACTCAAGAAGAGTTAACACTATTTTTTTTCCAAATTTTTATTTCAAAAATAAAACGCGGTTTTGCAAATACGGCCTTTCATCACTTCGGGGGAGGAGATTTTAAGGTTGTGCTTGCTAACCGGCCAAAAATTAGAAAAAGAGACCAAAGGTGGCTATTCTTGCAAAAACAGCCTTCCAGCGCCCGTTTGGGGACATTCAGCTATTTTTGACAAGAATGGCATCACCTTACTTATTTACAACAAAACAATAAAATTTTGGTTCTTTTGGGCTATTTTTGCAAAAGGGAAGTTGGACCCGATGGGGGTTGCCTACGTATCCCACATCCGGTGGGAATCAAACTGACGTAGTTTGGGCAGTTTTGACAAAACAAAAACCAACCATATTTTTTTTAAAACAAAATTTTTCCTTTTCCCTTCTTTTTTTTCAAAATTCTGGCAGAATCTCAGTATATTTTGGACATCGGTTTTTCAAAATCAGGCAATTATCTCTCAGCCCTCACATTTACTTTCTTCTTCTCAACCTTTCTCTTATTATTCGATACGTCGGTCAACATGCAAATCCGAAGCAAATGAATGCGCAAGTAGCAAGTAGGATGCATCAGGATGGTCTTCTCTTTTCAAGTACACCTGTCCTAGACAGACCCAACTCTTGTGTTGAGTCTCCAAAGTCAAATGCACATGATGCAAACAAACATTCCTACTAGGGATTCGGCATGAGGCTGAGTTATTCTAAGTATAAAACCTGGGTATACTGTTCTAATTATAAAACCCGGGTATACCGAGGAGGGGGCTACGTACTGGGAACCAAAAGGCCATCCGGCTTTGTAACTTGTCCGAGCCTCTTTCTAATTTAAGGTATCACACTAACAAAAGAGGAGTCACGCCAGCGTGCACATCCCCGAAGACGAGTAGAGAAGGATTTCATAGCAATTTATATACAATTCAAATAGTATCAAAGCGGTAAAAAGTAACATTTCGCACATTAGGCCCAAACATGTAATAAAACCAGATAATAAATAAAGCCAAATATAACAATTATTCTAAGCTCGAATTCTTGAACCCTGAACCAGAGATTCTAGGTTCTTGTCCCCAGCAGAGTCGCCAGAGCTGTCACACCTCCTTTTTCCTACCCCGGGAAGGGGCAAGGGAGTTTTTTTCAATTTTAGTGACAATCAAAACGGGATTAATTCTTAGAATTCAGAGTCGCCACTTGGGATAATTTATGGTGTCCCAAGTGACCGGTTCAAATTTCGAATCGAGGAAAGATTGACTCTGTTCTATAGTCCGCAAACACAGAAATCCAGGTAAGGAATTCTGTTAACCCGGGAGAAGGTGTTAGGCATTCCCGGATTCCGTGGTTCTAGCACGGTGGCTCAACTGTTATTATTGTCCTATTATCTGATTTTAATACATGTTTAATCCTGAAAAGAAATCATGCCCCCCATCTCCTTAGCCATCTGTAATCGAATAGGCTGAACGAGTCCCTCAATGAACCTCCTTACTCACCCTCTCTCTCAGTGGGAAGTATAAGAAGAGAATGATGGGCCAAGTCAATAAATCTGGTGTCGTACTAAGTAACAGCCATAGAACCCTGCTGGAGACGCTCAAACTACCTCTGATAGTTCTCCCTCTGGGTGATAGGAAGAACTTCTCCAGAAATAACTGAGAGAACTGATCCCAATTCAAAGCTGGTGACCTAGCTGGTCTAGCCAAACAATAATCTCACCACCAAGTCTTGGCGGATCCAGACAAACGAAAAGTAGCAAAGTCGACCCCATTGGTCTCCACTATCCCCATGCCCCGTAGAACCTCATGACAGTTCTCCAAATAATCCTGGGGACCCTCAGAAGATGTACCACCAAAAGTAGTAGTAAAGAGCATGGTGAACCTATCCAACCTCCACAAGGCATCATCAGACATAGCTGGCCCCTCTCCAGACTATGCCACACCACCAGGCTGAACTACCTCAAATCGCTGAGCTGCTGGAGTCTGAAACTGGGGAGCCACCTGCTCCGGAGTGTGAGTAGCAGGAGTCTAAGCTCCTCAACCATCCTGAGAGACGGCTGGTGCTACAGGGAGCAAGCTTGCCTGGGTGACACTCTCCATAAGGCCCACTAGACGGACCAGAGCATCCTGAAGTACATGGGTGGCGATGAACCCCTATGGGACCTGAGCTGTTCCTGCTGGAACTGTCTGGGTCGGAACCTCATCGTCAAACTCAACCTAAGGATCCACCGCTAGTGCTGCTGATCGAGCTCTGGGCTGAGCCCTACCTCTACCTCGGGCCCTAGCACGGCCTCGACCTCTGTCCTTTGTAGGAGCTGCTACTGGGGGCTCGGGCTGCTGGTCAGCTGATGAAGCGGTACATGTTCTCACCATCTGTGAAAGAACAGAGTGGAAGTTCAATTAGCATTGAGAAATCAAGTCGCACGATAAGAAAGAATAGATGTAAAGTTTTTCCTAACTCTGTATCCTCTGGGGGTTAAATACAGACGTCTCCGTACCGATCCCTCGGACTCTACTAATCTTTTTCGTGAATTGTGAGACCTAAGCAACCTAGAGCTCTGATACCAACTTGTCATAACCCGGATTTACCACCCTCGGGAGTCGTGATAGCACTTACTCATAAAAGCTAGGCAAGCCGTGTATTATAGATTCATTAACCTTTTTACTTAGCCTTTTTAACAGTTCAATATAACAGGTGATCAACAACGAAAATATTATAATAAATAGAAATACGAAAAACGAAAACTAATAGTTTAACCATATACTAGTGAAGAATCCAACATACAGCTCTACCCAGAATTTGGTGTCACAATGTCACGGACTATCTACGAATACTACAAACAATGATTTGAAAGAATACAAAACTGTCTCTAAAATACATAAAAGAAACAGAATGGAAAGATAGAAGGAGACGCCAAGTCCAGCGGATGCCTGCATGACTACCTCGGGTCTCCGCCACTAGACTGAAGGCAGCAACCTCACTGTGGTCCTAAAGCTGCAGGACCGGGATCTACACACAGTGCAGAGTGTAGTATCAGCATAGTTGACCCCATGTGCTGGTAAGTGTCTAGCCTAACCCCAACAAAGTAGTGATGAGGCTATAAAAAGACTACCAAATAAACCTGTGCAGTTATATCATATACAATAAGTAATAATGACATAAACTAGCAGTTAAAGATGGGAAGGGGAAACATGCTGCGAGGAATATCATGTACAAACAAAATTTCAGTAAAGAAGTGAAAGGAACACAAAAATTCAACTGTAAGCAAGAATAAGGAAATCAATGACAAGTGCACGACATCACCCTTCGTGCTTTTACTCTCGTCCTCACCATAAGAATCAATATAATCAGCATGGCATCATCCTTCGTGCTTTTACCTCACATAATCATAGCATGGAATTATCCTTTGTGCATTTTCACTCATATCATGGCACGACATTGTACATCGTGCAGCACAGCATCACCCTTTGTACATTAACACTCTCTCATAAATATCATGCATGACATCACCCTTCGTGCTTTTACACTCTTCCTTACCCAAGCAACAATCACAAAGCAATATGGGCAAGGGAATCAATAAAATCATAATAGAATCCCGGCAAGAGAACAATAGCATAACAATAATATCCCGGTAAGGAAAAACAATATCATGAGTAATAAAATCCCGACAAGGGAGATAATACCAAAAGCAATAATATCTCGGCAAGGGAGACAATATCATAAACCTCTTCTTTTTTCCACAATTTCTTCACAACTCAATTCTCAACTCGAGCCAACGCTCTACAATGTTCAATTACCAATAATACTTCCACAAGCCTTGTTCAACAATAGAAATTATCATAAGGCATGACAATACAAAACGGAGTCACATTAATCATAGTATAAGACTCACGGGCATGCTTGACACCGACGTATAAATACTCGTCACCACACCTATACGTTGTACTCAACAATTAACACATAGCATATATGACACAACTCCTAATCTATCAAGCTAAGGTTAGACCAAACATTTACCTCAATGCCATGAACACAAATCAAACCTAAACTACCGCTTTACCTCTTGTTTCCACCACCAATTCACTAGTATCTACACACAATTTACTTAACGATATCAATAAATGCTAAATGAATCAATTCTAATGCATGAAAATAGGTTTTCTAATGATTTTCCCAAAAAGTCAAAAATCGCTCCCGGGCCCACATGGTCAAAACCCGAGGTTCGAACCAAAACCCGATTATCCATTCACCAATGAACTCAAATATATAATTTATTTTGAAATCGGACCTCAAATCGAGGTCAAAATCCCCAAAATTTGAAAATCTTAAGTTCTACCCAAAACACCCATTTTCTCCCATGAAAACCCTTGATTTTGAATTGAAATCATGTAAAAAGATGTTATAGATTGAAGAAAATGAGTTAGAAATAACTTAAAATTGATTTAGAGAAGAACGTTTCTTTAGAAAATCGGCCAAGAGAGCTTAGGGTTTGAGAGAGTTTGAAAAATGAAGAAAATTTCGTCTAAGTCCCAATTAACTGGTCAGAGATGTCGCAATTGCAACAAGAGCTTTGCAATTGCGAAGCTCGCAAATGCGAACAAGGCCTCACATTTGTGAACCTGGACATTGTCTGCTAACCTTGCAATTGCAAACAAGTCATCACAATTGCGATATTGGCCCTCCCCTGATGACTTCGCATTTGCGAAGGAAGGTTCGCAATTGCGAATACGGGCAGGCTGGGTTTTCTTCACAAATGCGATCAAGCCCTCGCAATTGCGAGATCAGAGCCTACAACACAACTGAACCTGCAACAGCCATTTCTCTAAGTCCAAATTCACTCTGGGGCCTATCCAAAACTCACTCGAGCCCTCGAAGCTCCAAACCAATCATGCACGCAAGTCCAAAAATATCATACGGACTTGCTCGTGCGATCAAATCACCAAAATATCATCAACAACTATGAATTAAACCTCAAATTCATGAAATCACTCAAGAGCATCAAAATTACTATTTTCTCAAATAAAGGTCCGTTTTATACTAAACAAGCTCCGATTCTTACCAAACTTCACATATTCAACCTAATTATTATATAAGACCTGCACCGGGCTCCGAAACCAAAATATATGCTCGGTACTGTCAATTTCAAACCTTTTTTCATTTCCAAAAACTCTTATAATTTCAGTTCAACCATTTCTTTCAAAAATTCATTTCTCTGGCTTGGGACCTCGGAATTCGATTCCGGGCATACACACAAGTACCATATTTTACTACGGACTCTACGAGATCGTTGAATCACGGGTCTGAGTCCGTTTACCAAGAATGTTGACCAAGGTCAACTTTAATTAATTTTAAAAGCCAATTGCCTTATTTTACTTAGTTTTCACATAAAAGGTTTCCGAAAACGCGCACGGACTGCATACGCAAATCGAGGTGAGACAAAAAAGAGTTTTTAAGGCCTCAGAACACAGAATTTACTTTCAAAATGAGTGATGACCTTTTGGGTCATCACATGCACCTACCGTGGGGCCTAGACAACCGTGTAAAAAATCATGTTTTGATTCTTGATTTGATCCTTGCCTCTTTTGCTAACATGTTTTGATTATTTATCTTAGCAAAAAATCATAGAAAATAATAGATAATGGTGTTAACAAGACACACAATCTTGAGGCCTAAGGAGACCAGCCTCATCTCGAATGTTCAATCAGTGACACCTATAATAAGGGGAACTATGCCACACCGATCCATGACAGGCGGTACTCGCGACATGTTCGGAAGTCAACTCCCGATGATGCTGAAGAGGAGCATATTGTTGATGCAGTAAGGGTCCTACAGGAGCAACAAAAAATCATTCTATGCCACCCATACAGTAGGATAAGGTTATGACGGAGTTGAAGCAGGCGTTATCGGGGGCTTCTAATAATACGAATAGATGAGGTCTAGTTCCTCCTGGCGCTCCTGTAAATCAAACAATGCAGAGGGTTGATAACAATACCCCGAAGGGCGATGTCAGTTCCGATGGAGCCGGGGGGAGAGGATCTGGCCCTAATAATGAAAACAATCCCTTCAAGAATAAACTCTTACGGTTTATGAAAGAAGTGAATGCCGCATGAACCAAATCACGGGTGCACTACCGATGCTGAAAGGACCAGACTTAAAGAAGTATAGTTAGTTGCCGTAAAAACCAAGCCCGACACCAGAATTAATCTCAAAGCGGTTTAAAATGCCCGACGTTCCAAAGTATGATGGAACTTCAGACCCTCAGGAGCATATTACCACATATACAATGATGGTGAACGGGAATGATTTAGATCCTCACGAGATTGAATCTATTTTGCTGAAGAAATTTAGAGAGACACTCACGAGGGGAGCCTTGACGTGGTATTCACTATTGACCAAGCATTCTATAGATTCCTTTGAGATACTCGCAGATTCTTTTATTAAGGCTCATGCTGGGGCAAGAAAGGTGCAGGCTTGAAAGGCCGACATATTCAGAATTGCACAAGGAGAATCCGAGTTGCTGCAAGAGTTTGTTACCCAATTCTAAAAGGAAAGGATGTTCCTCCTGGCTGTTCTGGATGAATCGGCGCCTGAAGCATTCACCAAGGGACTGAATCTGAGAAGTTCAAACACTTCTCAAAAACTGAAGGAAAGCTTTCTTGAGTTTCAAGAATGACTTGGGCGGATGTCCATAACGGGTACAATTCAAATATAAGGATTAACGATGATCAGGTTGGTTTCCTGTCGTCAGCAAAAGGACGGGAGAAGAAAAAAGAAAACCAAAAGACGATTTTGACATGGACAAACAGTCTTCGAGTGGATGATTTTTGCCCTACGAATGGACCGAAGGCAGCGGCAAAGGTTTTCGGTCAACAGACAGGTTCTTTACCTACAGAAAGACTGACCGCAGTCAGAATAATAAATCATTGCAGGACAAAGAGGTGTCAGGAACACGGGATCCTTCCTACCGTAGGCTATCAAAATACAATCTCAACGTTAGTGTAGTAGAGTTGGTATCGGCTATGAGAAACATCAAAGACTCATGGTTCCCGAAGATAATGAGATCCGATCCCAGCCAGAGGGATCCCAGCTTGTGGTGTGAATGCCATGGGATAAATGGCCACCAGACTGGGGACTGCCGACATCTCTAAGAAGAAGTGGCGACATTTGTGAAGAATGGGGATCTCAGAGAATTCTTAAGTGACCGAACCAAGAAAAATTATGGTCACAATCGGGATAATGCAGAACCCTCAAAAGTAGGGGAAGGTCCCCGCGCCATACGATCAACATGATTTTCGAGGCAGACGAGATCAATGGGGTCACCTTCTCGATAGCAAAAAAGATTAAAGTATCAATAATAGCAAGAGACTCCGGGAAGTTGCTGAAGCTGACATCACTTTCACGGAAGAGGACGCAGATGGATTGTTGCTACCGCACAATGACACACCAGTAATTTCTTTAAATGTGCTAGACTTTAAAATCAAATGTGTTCTAGTGGATCCAGGAAGTTAGTCCAATATCATACAATGTAGAGTATTGGAGCAAGCTAAACTCAATGGAAGCATCATTTCGGCCACAAAACTCCTCGCCGGATTCAACGTCGAGAGCATGACAACCCAAGGAGAGATTTGTTGCCTACGAATGTTGAACGAGTGATTAAAATGACTCTTTTTGAAGTGGTGGATGGTGATATATATATGGGATATAATATTATTCTGGGAAGACCATGGTTGAATGAAATGAGAGTTGTAGCATCTACGTATCATTAGTTGCTGAAATTTCCAACGCTCGAAGGAATTAAAAAGATAAGGGGCGACCAATCCGCAGCGAGGGAGATGAATGCGATTTCAGTCTCCGGTAGCAAAGGGAAGGATCATGTAGCATACCGACTAGAGGAACCAGCTCCCGCTCCTGAATCAAATAAAGTTAGCCCGAGGGTAGAAACGTCGGAATCTTATCAGGTGCCAAGGTATTTCCAAGTACCAGAAGAGAAGAATGCAATAAAATCCACGACGGAAGAGCTCAAGCAAGTTTCATTGTTTGAAAAGTTCTCAGAAAGGAAATTCCACTTGGGAACAAGACTACACCCCGAGCTCAGTTCTTGCTTTATTGAATATCTTAAATTTAATGCTGATTGTTTTGTATGGTCACGTGCAGACATGACATGTATCCCAACAGAGGTGGCCATACACAAGCTAAGTTTGGATACCAACATCCCTCTGGTATGACAAAAGAAAAGCCCTATAGCGGAGGCCAAGAATAAATTCGTCAAGGAAGAGGTAACTCGCTTACTTGATATTAGTTCGATTCGAGAGGTAAAGTATCCAGACTGGCTAGCTTATGATAGTATTTCCTAAAAAGAACAATAAATTTCACATGTGTGTAGCTTATAAGGACTTGAATAAGGCATGCCCGAAAGACTCATTCCCACTGCCAAACATCGATCAAATGATTGATGCAACGGCCGGGCACGAGTTAATGAGTTCCCTTGATGCTTATTCTAGGTACAACCAAATTAAGATGAACCCGGAGGATCAGGAAAAGACTTTGTTTATAGCAAATTTTGGCACCTATTTCTATAATATGATGCCCTTTGGGTTGAAGAACGTCGGAGCCACTTATTAGCGGCTCGTAAACAAGATGTTTGAAAAACAAATAGGGAAAACTATGAAAGTTTATATAGACGATATGCTCGTTAAGTCTTTGAATGCAGGTGACCGCCTTAAGCATCTGCAAGAAACTTTTGACATCCTAAGGAAGCATAATATGAAGCTTAACCCCGAGAAGTGTGAGTTTGGGGTCAGCTTCGGCAAGTTCCTAGGATTTCTGGTATCACAGAGGGGGATTGAGGTAAACCCTGATAAGATCAAGGGCATCAAAGACATCCTAGACCAGTTGTCAAGCATGAAAGAACTCCAAAGGCTTACGGGGAGATTGGCCTCGTTGAGCAGGTTCATTTTCCAGTCATCAAAGAAATGCCATCATTTCTTCGCACTGCTCAAAAAGAAAAAAAAACTTTGAACGGACCTCGGAATGCCAGCGGGCTTTGTAAGATTTGAAAAAATACTTGACAAACCCCCCGTTACTTTTGAAACTAAAGGAATGTGAAACATAGTTGGTCTAGCTCACAATCTCGGAAGTAGAAGTAAGTGAAGTTTTAGTCTGTGAGGATGAAGGTATGCAATCCCCCATTTATTATGTTAGTAATATTTTAACAGGAGCAGAAACTCGCTACTCACACTTGGAGATGCTGGCCTTAGCTCTCGTAGTCGCCGCTCGGAAGTTGAGGCCTTACTTCCAATGTCACCCGATAGCTATGGTGACCACATTTCCCCAGCGGAACATCCTTCACAAACCTGGACTCTTAGGTAGGTTGGCCAAATGGGCCATCGAAATTAGTGAATGTGCCATAGAGTATAAACCAAGGACTGCGATTAAGTCACAAGTCTTAGCTAACTTTATGGCCGATTTCAGTCCAGGATTGCTACCTCTAGCAACCAATGAAGCAGTAATGGTGTCAGAATCGTCATAGGGAGTTTGGGACTTATTTATGAATGGAGCCTCCAACATAAAAGGGTCTGAGATTGGCATAATATTAACCATGCCTTCGGGAGAAACCCTAAGTCAAGCTATCAAAATGGTCCTTTTAACTAACAATGAAGCAAAGTATGAGGCTTTGATTGCAGGACTCAAACTGGCCTGGGGACTAGATTCTGAGGTCATAGAAATCAAGTGTGACTCATAACTGATGGTAAATCAGGTCTACGGTATCTTCAAAACCAAGGAGGAGCACATGCTACAATACGTAATAAAAGTCTAGGCTCTGCTAGCTAGATTCCGGGAATTTCAATTACTCATATCCCGTAGGAAGAAAAAGCAAAAGCAGATGCGCTGGCTAACCTCGGTTCATCAACGGAATTGAAGGGATCAGGTTCCGGGATAGTAGTACAACTGATGCACTCGGTTTTGGATGTAGATAGCTACTACGAGGTAAATACGACTAATTTGGTCTGGGACTAGAGGAATGAGATCATTGATTATCTCGAGCATGAAAATTGCCCGAAGATTCCAAGCCATCTTGGGCATTGCAAGTCAAAGCATCATGGTATAGCTTCAAAGGAGGCCAATTGTATAGAAAAATTTTATAAGGCCCGCTAGCCCAATGTTTGAGAACATCCGAGAAGTCTATGAAGGGATATGTGGAAACTATTCGGGCGCAAATTCTTTAGTGCTGAAATTAGTATGGGCAATATAATATTGGCCCCGCATGGAACAAGACGCCAAAGCTTTCGTACAAAAGTGTGATAAGTGCCAACGCTATGCACTTCTGGTATATCAACTGGAAGAACCACTACATTAAGTTCTGTCCCAGTAGCCATTCATGAAGTGGCAAATGAACATCGTCAAACCACTGCCCCCGACTCTCGGTAAGGTAAGATTTCTTTTGATTTTAACTAATTATTTTTCTAAGTGGGTGGAAGCAGGTCCTTATCAAAAGATCAACGAACGCGAAGTAGTGGACTTCTTGTAGGAAATATAATCTGCAGTTTCGGAATACCAAATGAAATAGCATCCGATAATGGGCCGCAATTTATCGATGCAAAGATCACAAAGTTCCTTGAAAATTAGAAAATAAAGAGAAACACATTAATAAGAGTGTATTCTGGGCCGGGCCCGGGCCTTCGTGGGCCAAACGGGCATGGGCTTCGTTGGCATGAGCTTCGTGGGCCTGGGGCTCTGGCGGTCCCGGGCCTGGCGGTCTCGGGCTTCGTGGGCTCACTGGGTGGAACCGGCCCGTGACGGGCCTAAGCCCATGTGGTCCTGGGCTAAACGAGCCGGGCTCGTGGACTTCGCGGGCCTAGCGGTTTTTTTTTGTAAGACAATTTATTGTAGTATCATGGCTATATTAAAAATATATATGTAGTATATATGTAGAAATCTATTTATTAAAGTGCTTGACGAAAAAGAAAAATAACAAAACAATAGTAAAACACTAAATTGTCATGCATAATAAATTAATAACAAAGTACAACATGAAGCATATTAATATATATATTATAGTATACTAGTATAGAATGTTATGTATATATATTTCATTGTATATTGTCTTGTAGTATATATTGTATGTTATGTATATATATATATCTCCTTATATATTTTCTTGTAGTATATATTGTATGATATGTATATATATTCTCTTATATATTTTCTTGTAGTATATATATATTGTATCTTATGTATATATATTATAACTTATTACTTATATATTTTGTTGTAGTATATATTGTATGTTATGTATATATATTCTCTTGTATATTGTCTTGTAGTATATATTGTATGTTATGTATATATATATATCCTCTTATATATTTTCTTGTAGTATATATTGTATGTTATGTGTATATATATTCTCTTGTATATTGTCTTGTAGTATATATTGTACGTTATGTATATATATATCCTCTTATGTTATGTGTATATATTACCTTATATATTTTCTTGTAGTATATATTGTATGTTATGTGTATATATTATAGCTTATAAATAATTGCAAGTTAAAGACCCAAAAAATATTGTATAAATATATTCAAGGGTATGTCTTATAATTTTTATTACCAAAAATGGCATATCTTTCTTAGTCTTCCTCCCCCCAATGGAATGAGCACAACAAGGTACTAATACCACCATTAAAAGGAAAAAAAAACTAAAAGAAGATATGCCAAAGTACAATGTACACCATAATCTACATTGTATCTCTAACAAATTTCATAAATCCTTCAAGGTTCGGAGGAGGTTGCGTTGGTGGTGGTGGAAAAGAAGCTTGTTCATCACCACTTCCGGGCGAAGCAGCATCCTCCGCAATTTCCGCCATCATTTCTTCATAAGTTTCATCTATCGCTGGTTGTGATTCTGCAATTCCAAAGTTCCTTCTTTCCGAGCGGATCCAATCTCTAAACAGTACAGATTTTTCCAAGCTCTCCCTCATTGACGCTCTATGATCACCTATTTGCAGTCTTTCTTGACTGAAAGCACTCTCTGATGCAACAGTTGAAGCTTGAATTGATAAAATATCCCGAGCCATCCTTGCAAGAACCGGAAAATGTTTTTCCCCTTCCTTCCACCATTCCAAAAGATCAAAAGAGCCGTCTGGATTCTCCTTTTCAAGTCCCTGAGACAAATAAACTTGAAGCTCATTAAGATGTGAAGTTTCATCATAATTATCACCTTGAGAACCCCTGAACTCCGTCCAAGATTTAAGAGCTTTTAAGCCCGCAGCTCTTTTAGACGATTGTGAGCTAGACGAAGTAGGGGTTGGAATAGTTGGCCTAGCATGCTCTAAGGCAAGTTGATAAGCATTATAAACTGTTTGAGCATTAATTTTAATTGAGGCTTTTGCATCTGCAAGTGTAGCAACTTCCTCATTTGAAAGATCTAAAGCCTTATAAATATTTGAATACCAAAAATGAGGACCTCCCAATTTCATTGTAGGATTTAACATTGCAGCAAGACCATAAATAGGAGGGATAGGAAAAAAAATATTTTTTAAACTTTTGTTTCATTTCATTTATAGCAAGTTCATAAATGTCCCCACCCTCACCAAATTCAACAAACAAATCAGATAGTGCTGCAATATAAACTAAACAGTTTGAAATAGTAGGATAATATTGCCCAGAAAATGCATTTGTAGCAATTTGAAAATGTTCTAAAAAATCTAAAAGAATTTTAACATTCGTCCAATCTTGAGTAGTAAGCATTTCATCATCATCCTCACCACCTACCCGAGAATTAAACGTTGCATTAATTGGGTTTCTATATTCATATGCAACTACTAAACTTTCGTACATACAATTCCATCTAGTCGGGCAAGGTTTAGGAACCTTTCTTTCTCTAAGGCCATATTCATCACATTTTTTAAAATACTCTCTAAGTCTACTTCTACGGTTTGAATAAAAAAGCCAATTAAGAGCCATTCTAACCTTTTCAATTTCTATGTTTAAAATTCGCATACCATCACCGACAATTAAATGATAAATATGACAAATACATCTAACATGGAAAATATTAGTAAATGCAGGATTTAGTGTTGTTGTAAGCATGCCTATAGCACTAGTGTTACTAGAAGCATTATCCATAGAAATTGCCATTATTTTATCGCTAAAGCAAAAATATCTACAAATATCTGCAACAGTGTTAGCTATAAACTTACCTGTGTGACGCGAATTAATTATTCTATACGCAATTATGCGTTTTTGCATTGTCCATTCCTCATCTATCCAATGACTTGTAACAGTTAGATAATCACAATCATTACCACTTCTACCAATATCAGTAGTAATAGAAATCCGATTAGGTATATGAGTAAATAAATACCGCAAATATTGTTCATATTCATGTTTGAATTTATAAATATCACTCTTAACTGTTACGCGAGGCCAACCTTTATAAGTAGGATTAAAAACTCTTCTAATATAATGAACCCAATTAGGATTAGAAGCAAAAGTATAAGGTAAGCATATAACAGTAATCATCTTTGCTAATTCTTCACGATCTCTATTTGGATCGTAATATAAAATACCTCCGGTGACAGTGTTAATTCCTGGTTGAACTAGATTTGAACCTATACTAGGGTTAACCGCAGAATCTACACTTGTCCCCTCTAGCTGCGCTTTCATTTGTAAAAATCTAGCCTTATCTCTAGGGTGTGTTTTTATGTGCCTAGTCAAACTACCCGTGCCGCTACGGTCTCCAGTATATTTATGCGACATTAATTTCCCACAAGTTTTACACTTAGCCTTATTTTGTTCTCTTACTTGAGTAAAAAAATTCCAAACTAATGATGTTTCTAGGCGTTTAGCAGGTTCTCTATTAAAAGTAGGAGTTTCTACAGGTGGGTCGGCCGGTGCATCAGTTGGGTTATTAAGAGGACTAGTAGGTGTATCATCTAAATCCGGTGCTTGGGTTTCATCATCATCCTCATTTTCCTCATTATTTTCTAAGATAGTTTCATTAGGATAAAGAGCATTCATAATTTCATCATCTAATCTTTCACCTGGTGCAACATTATGGTAAAATTCACTATCGGTAAATTGAAAACAAGGGTGATCACTATCAAGAATTACGGAAGGAGGAGGACGTCTAGGTTGGCGACTACTTTCAACTTGCTTATCTTTTCTAGGTCGGGGAGCCGGGGGAAGGGTAGTTGGTTGGCCACTACTTTCACCGGTTTTATCTTTTCCTTTACCAAACATTTTTTTCAAAGTAAATGCCATATTAATTATAATTATGCAATCTAAACCACACAAAAATATATTCTTAAAACGTAAGAGTTGAAACGAGTTTACCGGATTGCCGAACAACTTCTTGAAAATTGAAAATCGTTGAACACTTGAAAACTTCAATTCAACAACTTCACAATTTTTCACGAAATTTCAACAATAAATTAAGTAATTGTAGTAGAGAGATTGAGAGATATTGATGAATTGGTGAATAAAAATGAAAGAATGAGGGGGTATTTATAGTTGAGAAATGGGGAAAAGTGAAATTATATAAAGTTTGGGGACCAAATGACCATTTTCTAAACTACCAAACGGTCAAAAAAGCCCCAAACGGCTACTTTTTAAATATGGCCGTTGGGCTATTTTTTAATTTTTTTTTAAAATTATAGACGTTAGGCCCGCTAGGCCGCTGGGCCCGGACCAGGCCCGCCAACCGGTCCCGGGCTAAACGGTCCCGGGCTCGTGGGCTTACCAAAGAAGACCAGCCCGCCTCGGGCTTTAAGAGACCGCTAGGACCGGCCCACCAGGCCCGTGAGGCCCGTTAAGACCGCGAGCCCGGTCCGGTCCGGTTCGGGACCGGCCCACAGTGCAACATTAATCACATATTCACCCTATCATTCGAGCGCAAATGATCAAGTGGAGTCGACGAACAAAGTGATTATACAAAACCTCAAGAAAAGGTTGGAAGCGACCAAAGGTAAATTGCCTGAGGAACTAACCGAAGTTTTATGGGCATACCGAACGACGACCAAATCGAGCACGGGGGAAACTCCTTTTTCCTTTGTTTACGGAGTAGAAACCTTAATTCCGATGGAAGTAGTGGAGCCTACCTTAATGTATTTCCAAGAAAGCGAAGAAGCGAACAACGAAGAGATGTTGGTAAACTTGGAGTTACTCGATGAGCGCAAGGACTTGGAACATATAAGGATGGTAGCACAGAAGCATAGAATAGAAAGACATTATAATCGAAGAGCCACCTTTGTTATTTTAGAGTGGGAGATTTGGTTCTAAGGAAAGTAACTCAGAACACCCGGGAACTCAACACAGGAAAGCTAGGTCCAATCCAGGAAGGCCCCTATTAGGTTTCAACTGTCACCGGAGAAGGTTCATATGAGTTAGAGAAACAGAATGGAGAAAAGTTGCCAAGCAACTGGAACGTGACATACCTCAAGAGATATTATTGCTGACAAATATCAACTGTACTGAAAGTATGTGTTACACTCTTTTTCCCTTCGCCCAGTTTTTTCCCATCTGGATTTTTCTGGCAAGGATTTAATGAGGTAGCAACGAAAAATATACTACGAAGAAAGTTTCAATGACAACAATAAGACCTTTCACAGCAATGCACACAAGCGAAGAACCACTCTGGGGCAGTTAGATAATCTTTTGCTCGAGTGAAGAATTGACATCATATAGCCGAGTGTTTTTAGTTTGGTCGATAACAAAGTTCCCATCAAGAAAATGAGTTTGCTATCTAGCAAAGGTTATCCAACCATTCACAAGTGCAAACCACTAGAGGATTATTAGATAGTCTTTTGATCGATAGCATAAATTTCTAAAGGGAAGCAAAGTTTGTTACCGAGCAGAAGATTGTTTAGCAAATCATTAGTGGGATCCTCGAAGGTGCAATATTCCCAGTGTTACAATTCACATTTCACATTAGAACACTTGGGGGGGGGGATTATACGAGGATGTAGAAACAATGACTGCCACATCGACCTGAGCACGAAAATCGGAAACATCATTGTGTAATCATGACCTGTCACGACCGGAATTCCCACCTTCGGGAGCGTGATGGAGCCTAGCATTTTACTCGCTCGGCAAGCTAATAACAAACAAGTACACGAGCTTCTAGAGGTTCTAAAAAGAGAGTATGAAATTAATACAATTGTTTCGAATGAAATAAATAGTGAATGGGGAAAGAGGAAGGGGACTTTAAATTCTACGGACACCGACAGATCTACCTTGAGTCTCCAAATGTGCTAATCCAAGTCGATGCACCTTACGTACAGCTATGTGATGACCCAAAAGGTCATCACTTGATTTACAAGTTAATTCTATTTTTCCAGGCCTTAAAAGCCTCCTTTTATCTCATCTCGATTTGCGTGCACGGTCCGGACATACATTCAGAATGCTTTTATGTGAAAATTTGATAAAAATGCTAATTTGTCCTTTAAACTTGAATTTAAATTCACTTCGGTCAACATTTTAGGTAAATAGATCCAGACCCGTAATTTGACGATCCTGGAGGGTCTGTAAAAAAATATGGGACTTGGGCGTATGCCCGAAATTGAATTCCGAGGTCCCAAGCCCAAGAAATGAATTTTTGAAGAAAATTGTTTAACAAAAATTACAAGAGTTTTTGGAAATTCAAATGTGTTTGAAGTTGATGGTATTGAACCCGTATTTTGGTTCCGGAGCCCGGTATGGGCCTTATATGATATTTAAGTTGTGCATGTAAAATTTGGTAAGAAATGTCACACCTTCTTTTTCCTACCCCGGGAAGGGGCAAGGGAGTTTTTTCCAATTTAAGTGACAATCGAAACAGGATTAATTATTAGAATTCAGAATCGCCACTTGGGATAATTTATGGTGTCCCAAGTCACCGGTTCAAATCCCGAATCGAGGAAAGATTGACTTTGTTCTATAGTCCGCGAACACAGAATTCCAGGTAAGGAATTCTGTTAACCCGGGAGAAGGTATTAGGCATTCCCGAATTCCGTGGTTATAGCACGGTTGCTCAAATGTAATTATTGCCTATTATCTGATTTTAATTCTGTGGTCGAGTCATGAAGCTACAATAACCAAACGCGAGGAGCCATAGGTGGCTTGGTGGGTGGCGAAACCACCATGTATTCATGTCAGAAGGTGGCCGGAAAAGATAAAGGGAACTCATCGAAGAGGAGGTGAAGGGGGGGGGGGAAGGTTCTAGAGAGAACCTGAGGTAGAGAGATAGAGATGAGTGAGGAAATGAGGGCTATTGGGGGGTCGTTTGGAATTAAAAATGGTAAGAACGAGTGAGGGTCGTTGATCTTTTAGATCAACGGCCAGGATTTAATAAGGTTTTGGTTCAGGTAGGGGTAACTGGGGCCTGGGTCGGGTTTTAATCAAAATTGGGCTGGAAATTGGGGTCCAATTTGGGGTCAGATTTTAGGCTAAAATTGAAACGAATTGGGCTATTATTTAAATAGCCAATTTTTCCCTTTTAAAATTATAAAAAATAGTAAATTAATTTCTGGTAGTAAATTAAAGGTACTAAAATGATTAATAATATATAATGATGAAAAATAAAATACTGGAGTCAATTTTATAATTATAAACACAATTAGATCTTGAAATAGGCTAATATTGCAATTATATGCAATTTTAGCCTAAAAATACTAAATAAATTTTGTAAAATATGCAAAAATTATGTTAGCTACATTTAGTATAAATATGAGAATCTAATAAGTGAATTGCCAAAATGACAATTTTTGGGAATAATTATTGGGCTTTTTTGCTAAAATAAGGCAATAAATTGATTTAAAAAATCTTAAAAAATTAGAGAAAAATATTGAAACCTTGGGACATACTTGTATATGCATATAAATGCTATTTTGAGAGTATTTTGCATATTGAGAATATACAGGAAAAAATTGGGTATCAACAGGAGGTTCCTAGGATTGAACCAATGGAAGGATGAAAGCAGGGTTGGCGGGGTAGGATGGTGGTGGATGCCCTTTTACTCATGCCTGGTACATCTCTGCCATCTGTTATTTCAGCTTATACAACTCCTCTTTCAGATTAACATCAGACTCTTCCCCCTCTCTTGATGGATCAATAACACTGGCATCTAGTTCTTAGTTAGCTATGATCAACTTGTCTTTGAACCTGGTGTTGTACGAATGAGTTGCCAGAATGCCAAACAAACTAACCACCTGCCTGTACTGATTTCAACAACAAACTTGTTAGCGATTAGAGCTTAACAGATAGGCAACCGCACGTTGGGGATGTAATGTACCTAAGCATTTAACCATTTCTATTATGCATTTGATCGGTTGCTTGCATTATCCCGTCTTTCCCTAATGTCCATTTTGCAATTTCTCTCTTTTTCACTCCTGCCTTACTTTGCTTGATTTCTCGTTGTTCTTTATTCTCTTATTTTCTCTCTTGTTTTGCCATTGTTTCCTTCCCACAGTTTCTTGTTTTTTCTCTTTTTCTCTTTTTTCCGTTTTCTTTTCTTTTTTTTTTCTTTTGGTTATGATCGAATCCTATGGAGATTGCCTACGTATCATGATCCCGCATGAATCAGACCAAGCGTAGTTTTGGGAATAAGTGTAAAATAAATAAATAAAAAAACATTTTGGGGTTTTCAAATTTTTTTTAAAACGTCTTGATTACAATGACTCATCATACAGAATTTAAACTAACAGACTCAAAAATGGGGACTAACAGACTCCAACAGAAAGATGAAAATACAGACTCAAAATGGACTAACCGACTCCAACAAAGAAAAATAAAAATATAGACTCGCAAACAGACTAATAGACTCCAATAAAGAAAATGAAAACACAGACTCGAATGAAAATCATGAATACATCAATGCCTCAACTGCTCCGGGGGCCCGCGGGACATCAGTCAGTCTCTCCATGTGCCTATGCGCCAAATCCCCTTGGAAATGATAGAGATCCTCCATTATCTGGCGGACAAAGGTCATTACAGTGGCGAAAAACATGGATCCGGTCATGTCTTCACACTTATTGCACTTCATTGTGATGTAGTCGGCGATCCTTCTGACCCTTTCTCTTATGACGTACTTTTCTTGCAACAAACGCCCAATATGCTGTGCCCTAGCTTCCAATGTTTGTTCAGCTATATGATTCTGTTCTTAAAGTTGTTGCAGATCTTTCTTTAACTGTGCCATCGCTGTATAACATGTTCTCTTTTTGCCTTAAAGTTTTTTGCCTGCTTGATCATTTTGTTCTCAAAGATGGTGACCCTTTTCTTTAACCCCACAACCTCATTGTCATATTTTTCTTTTAACTGTCTAACCAAGCGCATTCGTTACTCTGCCTTGTTCAGATCAAAACCATAGTCACCCACCTTCCGCCTAAGGTTATCTATAAGCTTTCCATCTTTTGCACTTCTGGTGGGATTTTCGGCCGCTATTTTCATTTCCCGAATTTGGGATCGAAGGGCGTCATTTTCCTTGGCTAGCTCTTTCTTCTCACCCTCATCTGCGGCGGCTTGCAAACTATTCTCAAATTGAAGATCCTTGACTTGCTTTTCTAGCTTGCTTATTGTAGCCCTATATTCATTTTCTTTGGGCAACCAATCCCATTGCGTCTGTGACGCCTTGACAAATTCTTGAAGATTGGGTCTTTTGGATGGTCTCCCAAACTCAACACTTCTTTGGTACCATGCGAGGTAACCAGGCGAGACTTCACCCTAGGATAGACCACACACTTGGGTGCTTGTTTTCAAGTACTGACACTTGCTCCAGATCTGGCGATCTGCTGCTTCATGAAATTGATCGTTAGAACCAATCTCGACTACCTGAGTACTAAGGTCTTCATCCTTTGGAACTATTTGACATCTCCCCAGCTGCCTCAAAACCCGGTATGGGGCATAAGGCTGGATACTTCTAAGACCCATCAGGAGGAAGTGAGGCCCGATAGCTGGCATGTATATGATTTCATCTACATGAAGCCACCCGAACGTCCATTCTATTTGATTTGTAGTGATGGAACAAAGACGTGATATCCATTCTGTGACCCCTTCTGGCATGCTAAACCTATCGACCCTTGCATAAAACTCCTCTATGCAGCTTTTCTCTGTTGACCCATAGTTCAGGTATTGAGGACGATGACATAGATGTTCAATCATCCACATTTGTAGCAACAAGTTGCACCCTTCAAAAATGTCTCCTCCGGCTTTGCAGGCTGTGAGAGCGTGGAAGATTTCAGATACTATCATGAGTGCGAGAGTGCTTTTGGCCTGAGTAAGCAAAGTGCTGATGACCCCAGCTATCTGTATATCAATATTCCCGTCTTTCCTGGGAAACACTAAGAGACCCAAGAATACCACCATGAAAGCGAATCACCTATGTTCTTCCCATTTGAGGCGATTCCCTTTGCTGCAAATTTTGCTTTCTAGATTGTTAAACCCCCTTATGTGTCCATATCACTGGTATATAAACTGCAGAGTAGAAAAACCACCTGCCAAATCTGGGTAATGGACCCCCTGCTTATCTTTAAGAAATCTAGGAACTTGTGTGCAGTGACGACTCTTGGAGCAATAAAATACTTGTGTCTCAGAGGAGCTTCAGTGCTCCCAATATATCCAGCTATTTTTTCCAGAGTGGGTGTGAGTTCAAAATCCGAGAAATAAAACACGTTGTGAGGTGGGTCCCAAAACGTAACCAGTGCCTTTATTATGTCTCCTCTAGGCCTGATCTTCAATAACCCGGTGAGACCTCCCAAGTAGCATTGACCCTATTCTTGTCCTGATTTACCTAGATCTTCCCACCACATATACAGCTCCAAAGGGATCTTGGTCATGACTGTTACTTGCAAATTTTGACTCGTGCTCATTCTGCACATTTTTTAGGGTGATTTAATTAAGTAAAATCATGACTCTTTGACTCAAGAAGAGTTAACACTATTTTTTTTCCAAATTTTTATTTCAAAAATAAAACGCGGTTTTGCAAATACGGCCTTTCAGCACTTCGGGGGAGGAGATTTTAAGGTTGTGCTTGCTAACCGGCCAAAAATTAGAAAAAGAGACCAAAGGTGGCTATTCTTGCAAAAACAGCCTTCCAGCGCCCGTTTGGGGACATTCAGCTATTTTTGACAAGAATGGCATCACCTTACTTATTTACAACAAAACAATAAAATTTTGGTTCTTTTGGGCTATTTTTGCAAAAGGGAAGTTGGACCCGATGGGGGTTGCCTACGTATCCCACATCCGGTGGGAATCAAACTGACGTAGTTCGGGCAGTTTTGACAAAACAAAAACCAACCATATTTTTTTTAAAACAAAATTTTTCCTTTTCCCTTCTTTTTTTTCAAAATTCTGGCAGAATCTCAGTATATTTTGGACATCGGTTTTTCAAAATCAGGCAATTATCTCTCAGCCCTCACATTTACTTTCTTCTTCTCAACCTTTCTCTTATTATTCGATACGTCGGTCAACATGCAAATCCGAAGCAAATGAATGCGCAAGTAGCAAGTAGGATGCATCAGGATGGTCTTCTCTTTTCAAGTACACCTGTCCTAGACAGACCCAACCCTTGTGTTGAGTCTCCAAAGTCAAATGCACATGATGCAAACAAACATTCCTACTAGGGATTCGGCATGAGGCTGAGTTATTCTAAGTATAAAACCTGGGTATACTGTTCTAATTATAAAACCCGGGTATACCGAGGAGGGGGCTACGTACTGGGAACCAAAAGGCCATCCGGCTTTGTAACTTGTCCAAGCCTCTTTCTAATTTAAGGTATCACACTAACAAAAGAGGAGTCACGCCAGCGTGCACATCCCCGAAGACGAGTAGAGAAGGATTTCATATCAATTTATATACAGTTCAAATAGTATCAAAGCGGTAAAAAGTAACATTTCGCACATTAGGCCCAAACATGTAATAAAACCAGATAATAAATAAAGCCAAATATAACAATTATTCTAAGCTCGAATTCTTGAACCCTGAACCAGAGATTCTAGGTTCTTGTCCCCAGCAGAGTCGCCAGAGCTGTCACACCTCCTTTTTCCTACCCCGGGAAGGGGCAAGGGAGTTTTTTTCAATTTTAATGACAATCAAAACGGGATTAATTCTTAGAATTCAGAGTCGCCACTTGGGATAATTTATGGTGTCCCAAGTGACCGGTTCAAATTTCGAATCGAGGAAAGATTGACTCTGTTCTATAGTCCGCAAACACAGAAATCCAGGTAAGGAATTCTGTTAACCCGGGAGAAGGTGTTAGGCATTCCCGGATTCCGTGGTTCTAGCACGATGGCTCAACTGTTATTATTGTCCTATTATCTGATTTTAATACATGTTTAATCCTGAAAAGAAATCATGCCCCCCATCTCCTTAGCCATCTATAATCGAATAGGCTGAACGAGTCCCTCAATGAACCTCCTTACTCACCCTCTCTCTCAGTGGGAAGTATAAGAAGAGAATGATGGGCCAAGTCAATAAATCTGGTCTCGTACTAAGTAACAGTCATAGAACCCTGCTGGAGACGCTCAAACTACCTCCGATAGTTCTCCCTCTGGGTGATAGGAAGAACTTCTCCAGAAATAACTGAGAGAACTGATCCCAATTCAAAGCTGGTGACCTAGCTGGTCTAGCCAAACAATAATCTCACCACCAAGTCTTGGCGGATCCAGACAAACGAAAAGTAGCAAAGTCGACCCCATTGGTCTCCACTATCCCCATGCCCCGTAGAACCTCATGACAGTTCTCCAAATAATCCTGGGGACCCTCAGAAGATGTACCACCAAAAGTAGTAGTAAAGAGCATGGTGAACCTATCCAACCTCCACAAGGCATCATCAGACATAGCTGGCCCCTCTCCAGACTATGCCACACCACCAGGCTGAACTACCTCAAATCGCTGAGCTGCTGGAGTCTGAAACTGGGGAGCCACCTGCTCCGGAGTGTGAGTAGCAGGAGTCTAAGCTCCTCAACCATCCTGAGAGACGGCTGGTGCTACAGGGAGCAAGCTTGCCTGGGTGACACTCTCCATAAGGCCCACTAGACGGACCAGAGCATCCTGAAGTACATGGGTGGCGATGAACCCCTATGGGACCTGAGCTGGTCCTGCTGGAACTGTCTGGGTCGGAACCTCATCGTCAAACTCAACCTAAGGATCCACCGCTAGTGCTGCTGATCGAGCTCTGGGCTGAGCCCTACCTCTACCTCGGGCCCTAGCACGACCTCGACCTCTGTCCTTTGTAGGAGCTGCTACTGGGGGCTCGGGCTGCTGGTCAGCTGATGAAGCGGTACATGTTCTCACCATCTGTGAAAGAACAGAGTGGAAGTTCAATTAGCATTGAGAAATCAAGTCGCACGATAAGAAAGAATAGATGTAAAGTTTTTCCTAACTCTGTATCCTCTGGGGGTTAAATACAGACGTCTCCGTACCGATCCCTCGGACTCTACTAATCTTTTTCGTGAATTGTGAGACCTAAGCAACCTAGATCTCTGATACCAACTTGTCATAACCCGGATTTACCACCCTCGGGAGTCGTGATAGCACTTACTCATAAAAGCTAGGCAAGCCGTGTATTATAGATTCATTAACCTTTTTACTTAGCCTTTTTAACAGTTCAATATAACAGGTGATCAACAACGAAAATATTATAATAAATAGAAATACGAAAAACGAAAACTAATAGTTTAACCATATACTAGTGAAGAATCCAACATACAGCTCTACCCAGAATTTGGTGTCACAATGTCACGGACTATCTACGAATACTACAAACAATGATTTGAAAGAATACAAAACTGTCTCTAAAATACATAAAAGAAACAGAATGGAAAGATAGAAGGAGACGCCAAGTCCAGCGGATGCCTGCATGACTACCTCGGGTCTCCGCCACTAGACTGAAGGCAGCAACCTCACTGTGGTCCTAAAGCTGCAGGACCGGGATCTACACACAGTGCAGAGTGTAGTATCAGCATAGTTGACCCCATGTGCTGGTAAGTGTCTAGCCTAACCCCAACAAAGTAGTGATGAGGCTATAAAAAGACTACCAAATAAACCTGTGCAGTTATATCATATACAATAAGTAATAATGACATAAACTAGCAGTTAAAGATGGGAAGGGGAAACATGCTGCGAGGAATATCATGTACAAACAAAATTTCAGTAAAGAAGTGAAAGGAACACAAAAATTCAACTGTAAGCAAGAATAAGGAAATCAATGACAAGTGCACGACATCACCCTTCGTGCTTTTACTCTCGTCCTCACCATAAGAATCAATATAATCAGCATGGCATCATCCTTCGTGCTTTTACCTCACATAATCATAGCATGGAATTATCCTTTGTGCATTTTCACTCATATCATGGCACGACATTGTACATCGTGCAGCACAGCATCACCCTTTGTACATTAACACTCTCTCATAAATATCATGCATGACATCACCCTTCGTGCTTTTACACTCTTCCTTACCCAAGCAACAATCACAAAGCAATATGGGCAAGGGAATCAATAAAATCATAATAGAATCCCGGCAAGAGAACAATAGCATAACAATAATATCCCGGTAAGGAAAAACAATATCATGAGTAATAAAATCCCGACAAGGGAGATAATACCAAAAGCAATAATATCTCGGCAAGGGAGACAATATCATAAACCTCTTCTTTTTTCCACAATTTCTTCACAACTCAATTCTCAACTCGAGCCAACGCTCTACAATGTTCAATTACCAATAATACTTCCACAAGCCTTGTTCAACAATAGAAATTATCATAAGGCATGACAATACAAAACGGAGTCACATTAATCATAGTATAAGACTCACGGGCATGCTTGACACCGACGTATAAATACTCGTCACCACACCTATACGTTGTACTCAACAATTAACACATAGCATATATGACACAACTCCTAATCTATCAAGCTGAGGTTAGACCAAACACTTACCTCAATGCCATGAACACAAATCAAACCTAAACTACCGCTTTACCTCTTGTTTCCACCACCAATTCACTAGTATCTACACACAATTTACTTAACGATATCAATAAATGCTAAATGAATCAATTCTAATGCATGAAAATAGGTTTTCTAATGATTTTCCCAAAAAGTCAAAAATCGCTCCCGGGCCCACATGGTCAAAACCCGAGGTTCGAACCAAAACCCGATTATCCATTCACCAATGAACTCAAATATATAATTTATTTTGAAATCGGACCTCAAATCGAGGTCAAAATCCCCAAAATTTGAAAATCTTAAGTTCTACCCAAAACACCCATTTTCTCCCATGAAAACCCTTGATTTTGAATTGAAATCATGTAAAAAGATGTTATAGATTGAAGAAAATGAGTTAGAAATAACTTAAAATTGATTTGGAGAAGAACGTTTCTTTAGAAAATCGCCCAAGAGAGCTTAGGGTTTGAGAGAGTTTGAAAAATGAAGAAAATTTCGTCTAAGTCCCAATTAACTGGTCAGAGATGTCGCAATTGCAACAAGAGCTTTGCAATTGCGAAGCTCGCAAATGCGAACAAGGCCTCACATTTGTGAACCTGGACATTGTCTGCTAACCTTGCAATTGCAAACAAGTCATCACAATTGCGATACTGGCCCTCCCCTGATGACTTCGCATTTGCGAAGGAAGGTTCGCAATTGCGAATACGGGCAGGCTGGGTTTTCTTCACAAATGCGATCAAGCCCTCGCAATCGCGAGATCAGAGCCTACAACACAACTGAACCTGCAACAGCCATTTCTCTAAGTCCAAATTCACTCTGGGGCCTATCCAAAACTCACTCGAGCCCTCGGAGCTCCAAACCAATCATGCACGCAAGTCCAAAAATATCATACGGACTTGCTCGTGCGATCAAATCACCAAAATATCACCAACAACTATGAATTAAACCTCAAATTCATGAAATCACTCAAGAGCATCAAAATTACTATTTTCTCAAATAAAGGTCCGTTTTATACTAAACAAGCTCCGATTCTTACCAAACTTCACATATTCAACCTAATTATTATATAAGACCTGCACCGGGCTCCGAAACCAAAATATATGCTCGGTACTGTCAATTTCAAACCTTTTTTCATTTCCAAAAACTCTTATAATTTCAGTTCAACCATTTCTTTCAAAAATTCATTTCTCTGGCTTGGGACCTCGGAATTCGATTCCGGGCATACACACAAGTACCATATTTTACTACGGACTCTACGAGATCGTTGAATCACGGGTCTGAGTCCGTTTACCAAGAATGTTGACCAAGGTCAACTTTAATTAATTTTAAAAGCCAATTGCCTTATTTTACTTAGTTTTCACATAAAAGGTTTCCGAAAACGCGCACGGACTGCATACGCAAATCGAGGTGAGACAAAAAAGAGTTTTAAGGCCTCAGAACATAGAATTTACTTTCAAAATGAGTGATGACCTTTTGGGTCATCACATGCACCTACCGTGGGGCCTAGACAACCGTGTAAAAAATCATGTTTTGATTCTTGATTTGATCCTTGCCTCTTTTGCTAACATGTTTTGATTATTTATCTTAGCAAAAAATCATAGAAAATAATAGATAATGGTGTTAACAAGACACACAATCTTGAGGCCTAAGGAGACCAGCCTCATCTCGAATGTTCAATCAGTGACACCTATAATAAGGGGAACTATGCCACACCGATCCATGACAGGCGGTACTCGCGACATGTTCGGAAGTCAACTCCCGATGATGCTGAAGAGGAGCATATTGTTGATGCAGTAAGGGTCCTACAGGAGCAACAAAAAATCATTCTATGCCACCCATACAGTAGGATAAGGTTATGACGGAGTTGAAGCAGGCGTTATCGGGGGCTTCTAATAATACGAATAGATGAGGTCTAGTTCCTCCTGGCGCTCCTGTAAATCAAACAATGCAGAGGGTTGATAACAATACCCCGAAGGGCGATGTCAGTTCCGATGGAGCCGGGGGGAGCGGATCTGGCCCTAAAAATGAAAACAATCCCTTCAAGAATAAACTCTTACGGTTTATGAAAGAAGTGAATGCCGCATGAACCAAATCACGGGTGCACTACCGATGCTGAAAGGACCAGACTTAAAGAAGTATAGTTAGTTGCCGTAAAAACCAAGCCCGACACCAGAATTAATCTCAAAGCGGTTTAAAATGCCCGACGTTCCAAAGTATGATGGAACTTCAGACCCTCAGGAGCATATTACCACATATACAATGATGGTGAACGGGAATGATTTAGATCCTCACGAGATTGAATCTATTTTGCTGAAGAAATTTAGAGAGACACTCACGAGGGGAGCCTTGACGTGGTATTCACTATTGACCAAGCATTCTATAGATTCCTTTGAGATACTCGCAGATTCTTTTATTAAGGCTCATGCTGGGGCAAGAAAGGTGCAGGCTTGAAAGGCCGACATATTCAGAATTGCACAAGGAGAATCCGAGTTGCTGCAAGAGTTTGTTACCCAATTCTAAAAGGAAAGGATGTTCCTCCTGGCTGTTCTGGATGAATCGGCGCCTGAAGCATTCACCAAGGGACTGAATCTGAGAAGTTCAAACACTTCTCAAAAACTGAAGGAAAGCTTTCTTGAGTTTCAAGAATGACTTGGGCGGATGTCCATAACGGGTACAATTCAAATATAAGGATTAACGATGATCAGGTTGGTTTCCTGTCGTCAGCAAAAGGACGGGAGAAGAAAAAAGAAAACCAAAAGACGATTTTGACATGGACAAACAGTCTTCGAGTGGATGATTTTTGCCCTACGAATGGACCGAAGGCAGCGGCAAAGGTTTTCGGTCAACAGACAGGTTCTTTACCTACAGAAAGACTGACCGCAGTCAGAATAATAAATCATTGCAGGACAAAGAGGTGTCAGGAACACGGGATCCTTCCTACCGTAGGCTATCAAAATACAATCTCAACGTTAGTGTAGTAGAGTTGGTATCGGCTATGAGAAACATCAAAGACTCATGGTTCCCGAAGATAATGAGATCCGATCCCAGCCAGAGGGATCCCAGCTTGTGGTGTGAATGCCATGGGATAAATGGCCACCAGACTGGGGACTGCCGACATCTCTAAGAAGAAGTGGCGACATTTGTGAAGAATGGGGATCTCAGAGAATTCTTAAGTGACCGAACCAAGAAAAATTATGGTCACAATCGGGATAATGCAGAACCCTCAAAAGTAGGGGAAGGTCCCCGCGCCATACGATCAACATGATTTTCGAGGCAGACGAGATCAATGGGGTCACCTTCTCGATAGCAAAAAAGATTAAAGTATCAATAATAGCAAGAGACTCCGGGAAGTTGCTGAAGCTGACATCACTTTCACGGAAGAGGACGCAGATGGATTGTTGCTACCGCACAATGACACACCAGTAATTTCTTTAAATGTGCTAGACTTTAAAATCAAATGTGTTCTAGTGGATCCAGGAAGTTAGTCCAATATCATACAATGTAGAGTATTGGAGCAAGCTAAACTCAATGGAAGCATCATTTCGGCCACAAAACTCCTCGCCGGATTCAACGTCGAGAGCATGACAACCCAAGGAGAGATTTGTTGCCTACGAATGTTGAACGAGTGATTAAAATGACTCTTTTTGAAGTGGTGGATGGTGATATATATATGGGATATAATATTATTCTGGGAAGACCATGGTTGAATGAAATGAGAGTTGTAGCATCTACGTATCATTAGTTGCTGAAATTTCCAACGCTCGAAGGAATTAAAAAGATAAGGGGCGACCAATCCGCAGCGAGGGAGATGAATGCGATTTCAGTCTCCGGTAGCAAAGGGAAGGATCATGTAGCATACCGACTAGAGGAACCAGCTCCCGCTCCTGAATCAAATAAAGTTAGCCCGAGGGTAGAAACGTTGGAATCTTATCAGGTGCCAAGGTATTTCCAAGTACCAGAAGAGAAGAATGCAATAAAATCCACGACGGAAGAGCTCAAGCAAGTTTCATTGTTTGAAAAGTTCTCAGAAAGGAAATTCCACTTGGGAACAAGACTACACCCCGAGCTCAGTTCTTGCTTTATTGAATATCTTAAATTTAATGCTGATTGTTTTGTATGGTCACGTGCAGACATGACATGTATCCCAACAGAGGTGGCCATACACAAGCTAAGTTTGGATACCAACATCCCTCTGGTATGACAAAAGAAAAGCCCTATAGCGGAGGCCAAGAATAAATTCGTCAAGGAAGAGGTAACTCGCTTACTTGATATTAGTTCGATTCGAGAGGTAAAGTATCCAGACTGGCTAGCTTATGATAGTATTTCCTAAAAAGAACAATAAATTTCACATGTGTGTAGCTTATAAGGACTTGAATAAGGCATGCCCGAAAGACTCATTCCCACTGCCAAACATCGATCAAATGATTGATGCAACGGCCGGGCACGAGTTAATGAGTTCCCTTGATGCTTATTCTAGGTACAACCAAATTAAGATGAACCCGGAGGATCAGGAAAAGACTTTGTTTATAGCAAATTTTGGCACCTATTTCTATAATATGATGCCCTTTGGGTTGAAGAACGTCGGAGCCACTTATTAGCGGCTCGTAAACAAGATGTTTGAAAAACAAATAGGGAAAACTATGAAAGTTTATATAGACAATATGCTCGTTAAGTCTTTGAATGCAGGTGACCGCCTTAAGCATCTGCAAGAAACTTTTGACATCCTAAGGAAGCATAATATGAAGCTTAACCCCGAGAAGTGTGAGTTTGGGGTCAGCTTCGGCAAGTTCCTAGGATTTCTGGTATCACAGAGGGGGATTGAGGTAAACCCTGATAAGATCAAGGGCATCAAAGACATCCTAGACCAGTTGTCAAGCATGAAAGAACTCCAAAGGCTTACGGGGAGATTGGCCTCGTTGAGCAGGTTCATTTTCCAGTCATCAAAGAAATGCCATCATTTCTTCGCACTGCTCAAAAAGAAAAAAAAACTTTGAACGGACCTCGGAATGCCAGCGGGCTTTGTAAGATTTGAAAAAATACTTGACAAACCCCCCGTTACTTTTGAAACTAAAGGAATGTGAAACATAGTTGGTCTAGCTCACAATCTCGGAAGTAGAAGTAAGTGAAGTTTTAGTCTGTGAGGATGAAGGTATGCAATCCCCCATTTATTATGTTAGTAATATTTTAACAGGAGCAGAAACTCGCTACTCACACTTGGAGATGCTGGCCTTAGCTCTCGTAGTCGCCGCTCGGAAGCTGAGGCCTTACTTCCAATGTCACCCGATAGCTATGGTGACCACATTTCCCCAGCGGAACATCCTTCACAAACCTGGACTCTTAGGTAGGTTGGCCAAATGGGCCATCGAAATTAGTGAATGTGCCATAGAGTATAAACCAAGGACTGCGATTAAGTCACAAGTCTTAGCTAACTTTATGGCCGATTTCAGTCCAGGATTGCTACCTCTAGCAACCAATGAGGCAGTAATGGTGTCAGAATCGTCATAGGGAGTTTGGGACTTATTTATGAATGGAGCCTCCAACATAAAAGGGTCTGAGATTGGCATAATATTAACCATGCCTTCGGGAGAAACCCTAAGTCAAGCTATCAAAATGGTCCTTTTAACTAACAATGAAGCAAAGTATGAGGCTTTGATTGCAGGACTCAAACTGGCCTGGGGACTAGATTCTGAGGTCATAGAAATCAAGTGTGACTCATAACTGATGGTAAATCAGGTCTACGGTATCTTCAAAACCAAGGAGGAGCACATGCTACAATACGTAATAAAAGTCTAGGCTCTGCTAGCTAGATTCCGGGAATTTCAATTACTCATATCCCGTAGGAAGAAAAAGCAAAAGCAGATGCGCTGGCTAACCTCGGTTCATCAACGGAATTGAAGGGATCAGGTTCCGGGATAGTAGTACAACTGATGCACTCGGTTTTGGATGTAGATAGCTACTACGAGGTAAATACGACTAATTTGGTCTGGGACTAGAGGAATGAGATCATTGATTATCTCGAGCATGAAAATTGCCCGAAGATTCCAAGCCATCTTGGGCATTGCAAGTCAAAGCATCATGGTATAGCTTCAAAGGAGGCCAATTGTATAGAAAAATTTTATAAGGCCCGCTAGCCCAATGTTTGAGAACATCCGAGAAGTCTATGAAGGGATATGTGGAAACTATTCGGGCGCAAATTCTTTAGTGCTGAAATTAGTATGGGCAATATAATATTGGCCCCGCATGGAACAAGACGCCAAAGCTTTCGTACAAAAGTGTGATAAGTGCCAACGCTATGCACTTCTGGTATATCAACTGGAAGAACCACTACATTAAGTTCTGTCCCAGTAGCCATTCATGAAGTGGCAGATGAACATCGTCAAACCACTGCCCCCGACTCTCGGTAAGGTAAGATTTCTTTTGATTTTAACTAATTATTTTTCTAAGTGGGTGGAAGCAGGTCCTTATCAAAAGATCAACGAACGCGAAGTAGTGGACTTCTTGTAGGAAATATAATCTGCAGTTTCGGAATACCAAATGAAATAGCATCCGATAATGGGCCGCAATTTATCGATGCAAAGATCACAAAGTTCCTTGAAAATTAGAAAATAAAGAGAAACACATTAATAAGAGTGTATTCTGGGCCGGGCCCGGGCCTTCGTGGGCCAAACGGGCATGGGCTTCGTTGGCATGAGCTTCGTGGGCCTGGGGCTCTGGCGGTCCCGGGCCTGGCGGTCTCGGGCTTCGTGGGCTCACTGGGTGGAACCGGCCCGTGACGGGCCTAAGCCCATGTGGTCCTGGGCTAAACGAGCCGGGCTCGTGGACTTCGCGGGCCTAGCGGTTTTTTTTGTAAGGCAATTTATTGTAGTATCATGGCTATATTAAAAATATATATGTAGTATATATGTAGAAATCTATTTATTAAAGTGCTTGACGAAAAAGAAAAATAACAAAACAATAGTAAAACACTAAATTGTCATGCATAATAAATTAATAACAAAGTACAACATGAAGCATATTAATATATATATTATAGTATACTAGTATAGAATGTTATGTATATATATTTCATTGTATATTGTCTTGTAGTATATATTGTATGTTATGTATATATATATATATCTCCTTATATATTTTCTTGTAGTATATATTGTATGATATGTATATATATTCTCTTATATATTTTCTTGTAGTATATATATATTGTATCTTATGTATATATATTATAACTTATTACTTATATATTTTGTTGTAGTATATATTGTATGTTATGTATATATATTCTCTTGTATATTGT